>NC_060276.1:49836238-50136238 GCF_021613505.1 Equus quagga
GCACTGCTCATCAAACCACGCTGAGGCAGCGTCCCACAAGCCACAACCAGATGGACCCACAACGAAGAATATACAACTATGTACCTGGGGGCTTTGGGGAGAAAAAGGAAAAAAATAAAATCTTTAAAAAAAAATTAAAAAGTGAGCTATATGCTTACATTTATATCGAACTCGGTGATAGACAAAAAGGTATTTTAAAATAGTATTAGTAGGTCATTAGCTTAGATCTCAAGTGAAAGTTAAATGGTAATATAGTCGTCTTACATAAATGTTAGCTAAGTGTACAACTTTCTGGTAGCGACTTGAACCTAAGATATAATTGAATTCCTTTTAATTTATCCCCAAGCTGTAGTTTTAATCTAATATTACCTAGCTTATAACAGACTAAGTTATAGTTGTCTGATACCCATTGCCATCTCTTGCTTATTTCCTAGGTGAGAAAAATATTCTCCTCTGGGATTGTCGTGTAGTTTTCCTGAGTTCTTAGTTGATTGCTGATACATTCTCCCCTGTTTCAAACTCCTCTAGCAATTCTACGCTGAACTTCTGCCTTCAGTGCATTTTCTGGGGTATTTTCAACTTTACTTCAAATCATCTAAGAAAATCGAAACTCAAAACCTTTCATTTTTTTCCAAGTTGAATTCATTGTCTTCGGTCTGTGAGGTTTCATTGTCTATCTTGACACTCTCAACTCAAATGAAGCTTAATAGGTATAGTGGGTAGAACAGTGTTCTCCAAAAATTCATGTATACTCAAAACTCAAAATTTGATCTTATTTGGAAATAGGGCTTTTGCAGATGTAATTAGTTAAGAATCTTGAGATGAAATCATCCTGGGTTTAGGGGTGCCCTAAATCCAACGACTGGCGTCTGTATAAGAAGAGGAGGCACAGACAGAAAGAAGAGGGCTATGTGATGACGGAGGCAGAGACCGGAGTGATGCCCCTACAAGCTAAGGAAGGTCAAGGATTACCAGGTGGCACCGGAAGCTGGAAGAGGCCAGGAAGAATTCTTCCCTAGAGCTTTCAGAGGAAGCATGGCACTAAAGACACCTTGAATTCTGGCCCACAGATCTATGAGTGGGTAAATTTCTGCTGTTTTAAGCAACCAAATTTTGTGGTAATTTGTTATGGTAGTCCCAGTTAAAAATACAATTACCTAAAGGAATATACTTTTATTTCAGGGAAAACAACGTGCTAGGATATAAAATGGTCTGTTCTATTTTATAGTTTATCAATCCAAGATGCGCTGAAAGATTATTGACCACAAATCACTGTATTTTACATAATACATAAGTTTCTGGAGGACAGGGAGGGTTATAAGTAAGCATGATACAATGGAAAGAGCATCCAGTTTTGAATAACCAGATATGGGCTCCAGTCCCAGGTAACTCATTCATTTGTGAAACATTTAGCAAAAGCCTATTTGGCACTATGCACAAATTTTCTAAGTCATAGAAAAATGAATGAGATAAGGCCCTTATCCCAGAGGATCTCACAGTTTAATAGGGAAGCCAGATGTAGAAATTCATAGTTATAACATTTTACGTGTTACAGTGAATGATGTATAAATCATTACGCATCATCTGTATAGCAGATGGATAAAATGCTATCATATCACAAGGGAGCAAAGAGCTGAGAAAGTCCCTTGACTTCTCTGAATCTCAGTCTATTAATCTATAAAATGGAGGTAACAGTAACAATTCATATCCCTTCTACCTTTAGAGATGATTTTGAAGGTCAAACAAAATCTTCTTTCTTTTTTTTTCGTCTTTCTTCTCTTCTCCTATTTTTGACATCTCTTATTTTTAAGAATCCTATGAATCAGACACCCTGTTAGGTATTTAATATACAATATCTGAATTAATCCTTAAAATAGTTCCCCATGGCAAATATAATTATCCTAACTTAACATGTGTGGAAATTGAGGTATAGAAGTATAGACATTTATACTATGTGCTAAAATTGCATAGACTTTAAATCAGGAAGTGAATGTTCTCTTCACCAGGGCCTGTTGTATATCTTAGATATAAATACATTAAAAATAAATATTATACTACTAGGAGTTAATGTCCTATGTGCCCCAATATCTTTCAATAAATAAATTAGATGATGAATAATGTTTCAGATATGCCTGAATAATTCTGTATATATATGTCCTATATCCCCTATAGCGCTTCATTTCCTAACTAATGATTATCTATGCTAGAGAAAGAACATTCAGATTTGTTTCTACAAAGTAGCCATTTGCATTGATGTTAATGTTAGGGAATTACCCTTGTATTTCTCTACGAGATTTCTCTAAGTCTTTTTTTCCCGCAAAAATTTACAATTATATTTATATTAACTATTAGAATATTCAGTGTTTTTACATATGCAAATAAACATGGCCAGCTCCATAATCTGGAGCTTTTAGTTTTAGTTTATTTTCTACCATGTGGGCAAACTACTAAATTAGATAATTGACCAATTTTCCAATTCAGTCATTTTAGTTCTCTGTCCAGGTTCCACCTCGTTCTTTCAGATGGCTCATCTGTAAAGACAGTATTTTATGTGCGGAGAAAAGATCAAGGGTTCACAATCTAACTCTCCTTCAGGGTAAGAAGGACTACCTAGTGTGATAACACTGGGAAAATACAGCCTAGAATGAAGTTTTGTTTCCTGCACCATTTCTAACTTATTTATTCATTCACTCACCAGTCTAGTTACTAAGGATACAGTGACTGCCAAGATAGGAATAGTTAACTTTGCCCTTACAGAGGTTACAGTCTTCAGAAGGGAATAGAGACAAGAATATAGATAATTATAATATTCGCGCTATCAAAATAGTTCGGCAGCTTTTTCTTCATGAATAGAAGTATACTTGTATAATTTTATCTCCCAGAGAACAATTTCTAATCATTTAGTTATAGCTTTAGCAGGGATATAAAGTGAACATTAATTAAAGGCACAACTTAATATTTACCACAGCTTCACTCCAATATCTATGACGCTGCCAGATCTCTACAATACAGAAATAAAAGCACTCCTCCTGAGTGATGCATAAAGTCTTGAATTATCAAAGACTCGCATTAAAACTGCATAAGAGAGGGTCTGAGCTCTATTTAAAAAGGTATTTCATTCCCCTAGAGGCTCTTCCGCCTTAGGCGTCTTCCCAGTATTTAGCTCTTAAAGTATCTAAAATATTTTAAGCTTGTACATTTTTTACTGCTTTGAGAGTCTATCATGTAGATTTTCATTTTTTTTTCCAATTTACCACATTGATGTTGTTGTTTTCAGCTTCCAATTCAGCATAAAACAGTGGATGCTTCCATTTATCTCTCTGGCTGAGTTTATTCTCAGCACAGCTCTACATTCAGGACATTTTTATTTTTATTATTGGTTACTTATCATTAGTATTTTTAAACAATGAGAGAGTTGTAAGTTTTTAGGAGCTTTAACTATGGAATTTTATCTGTCAACAAATACTTACTGAGCATCTACTACGTGACAGGCATAGTACCTAAGATTATGGCTCTGGAAGTAGACTGCCTGGTTCAAAACTCTGCCCCGCCCCTTATGAACTGTGTCACTTTGGGCAAATTGCTTAACTATGCCAACTATTCAGTGCTTGAGTCTGTCTATCTGTAAAACACTGATGATAAAAACAGCAGCTATGTAATAGGTTGTCTTTGAGGGTTAATTGAGTTAAAACAGCAAAGCACTTAACACACTGTCATATAGAAGCCCTCAACAAACACTGTCTATTATTGTTATTATTATTATCATCATCAATATCATTTTAACCACGCTCTGTGTGAAACCTTGAGAACACTATGATAAACAAGGAAGAATCTTACAATCTACCGACCAAGGCAGCTGCTAAAAAATACTAGAGATGATCAATTAATTAATTGCTGATATATACAAAAGTGCCCTGAGTGGTAGTAAAAGACTGAGGGAGGGGAAACTTTGGTTTTGGAGTCCCAAGTGAATCACTACCTCATGAAAATGAATTCTAGAAAGCTGTATGATACCGATCTAGTTTGCCTGAAGCATGTATAATAAAGTCCCAGGTTAAAAAAAAAATCACACATTTTATTCAACTAGTGACTATGGTCCGAAAGTAAAAAGCTGAGTTTATTAAGGGCTTTAAACATTTATAAATCTCCAGAGCCACACGACTTAATGCACGGCCCTTAATGTTAAATCAGTAGTGAAACAGAGGTTTCTATCTTGGGCTCATGGGATCAGAATCTTGGCCCAGATGATGAGCTCTTTATCATATTCATTCTAATTGCAGCTCATCTTGAAATGATTAAATCTATTGTTAGAAAGAGACCTTGTCAGCACTAAGCATGCAGTGATTAATAGAAAATTCAGTATAATTCCTTTAGATATATGTCTAAAGTCTCAACTGAGCCATGGACCCATATTATTAAGTGATTAAAGAAATTGTAATTGCCACCCTTTATTCGTATTCATCACCTGGCTAGGAATTAATCATTGCAAGGAAAAAATAGGAGAAAGCAAAATATTTTATAACTAGTACTGTACAGATAGATAGCAAAACTTAAAAATGGGCTATGGGAACAACGCTTGATGTAATAAGCTGGCACAAAAGTAAATTATTAGAAATGCTCTAACAAAATCTGATTTAATTTGAGATGAAAGTCAAATTTGTCCTTGGGGACATCAAGATATTTTTTCCTTCACTATTATGACAACCTTACTTATTTTCTTTTACTCCAAGAAAGGGCAAAAAATTAATTTCACTCAGCCCTACCTGGTAATCTCCAAAAGTTTTATCTTAATAGCACGCTGTTCCTAGGTGAGTTACACTCTGATTTTTTTGGTCATCACAAAGACGTGTTTTAAAGTTGGAGCATATCAGCATTAAAAGATCAAAAATGTCCTATTGTTTCTGTAAATAAGGTCATACCTGGGGCCAGCCCAGGGGCCTAGTGGTAAAGTTCAATGTGCTCTGCTTTGGCGGCCCAGGTTTGGTTCCCAGGCACAAACTTATACCACTCATTGGCAGCCATGTTGAGGCGGCAACCCACATACAAAATAGAGGAAGATTAGCACAAATGTTAGCTCAGGGTGAATCTTCCTTAGCACACACAAAAAAAGTCTTTAAGGTCATGGTTAAAATAAGCAGAATTTAACGTAGGTACATTTTCTTGGAATGAGTGAATCCATCAAAACAAGAACCAAGTAAAGGGGGAAAGCTCTGCTAGTTGAAAATTACAGTGATTGATTAGAATTCTAGAGAATTATGCCAAACATTTAAAGAAGAGTCGATTGCAATTATATTCCAAGAAAACAAAGAGGAGGAATGCTTCCCAATTCATTTATAAGGCTATTATTACCCTGATAACAGCACTAGATAAAGACGGTATAAAAAAAGAAAACTACTGGTCAATATCTCTCATGAATGTAGAAGCAAAAATCCTAAACAAAATATTAGCAAATAAAATTCAACAATGTGTAAAAATAATTATACACCATGACCAAGAGCATTCCAGGTATGCAGGACTTGTCTAACATTGGAGAAACAATGTTATCCACCATATAAACAGGCTAAGAAGGAAAATCGCATAGTCCTATCAACTAATGCAGCAAAAGCATTTGAAAAAAATCAATACCTACTCATGATAAAAGCATACAGTAGGGTAAGAATAGGACAGCACAATCTCTACAACTTAAAGAACAATTACAAAAAAAATCAATACCTAACATCATATTTAATGAGGGAAGACTGAATGCTATTCCTCTATAATTGGGAACAAGGAAAATATATCCACTCTATTCTCACTCAATGGTGCTGGAAGTTCTAGCTCTGCAATAAGGCAAGAAAATAAAATAAAAGCATACAGATTGGAAAGGAAGAAATAAAACTAGATCACATGATCATCTGCCTAGAAAATCCCAAGGAATATACAAAAAAACCCTCTCAGTACTAATAAGTGAGTTTAGCAATATCACCAGATATAAAATGAACAAACAAAAATCAATTATATTTCTTTATACCAAAAATAAGCATGTGTAAACCAAAATTAAAATAAAATATTGTTTATAATTTCTCTAAAGATATGTATACATCTGCCAAAACACATACAACATCTGTATGCTTAAAAATACAGACTGCTGATAAAAGAAATCAAAGACCCAAACAGAGAAGCATACTATGTTCATGGATTAGAAGACTCAGCAGAGTAAATCTATCAGTTCTTCTCCAATTGATCTAAGGGTTTAATGCAATCCATATCGAATTCCCAGAAAGACTTTTGGAGACATAGATGAAATAGAATAAAGTGGGAAGAAATATTCTACTTGATATTAAGGCCTACCATATAGCTTCAGTAGTCAACACAGTGATGTACTAACAAAAGAATAGAAACAGAGATCACTGGGACAGAGTAGACAGCTCAGAAATAGACTCACACAAATAAGTTACAAAAGCAATTCCATGAAGGTAGGTAGCTTTTTTGATAAATGTTCCTGGAGCAATTGGACATCTATAGGTAAAATAATGCTTATTGATCTAAAGTTCACACTTTATACAAAAATTAACTCAAAATAGATCACGAACATAAATGTAAGATATAAAATTATAAAACTTATAGAAAAAATATAAAAAAAAATTTACAGGAACTAAGGCTAGGCAAAGTGCTCTTAGATTTGATACTAAAAGCACAATCCCTAAAAGGTAAAATTGATTAATTCAGTTTCCTCAAAATTACAAACATTTTCTTTGAAAGATGAAAGGATGAAAATACAAGTTACGGTTTGGGAAAATCTATTTACAAATTATATCTCTGACAAAGGAATAGTATCTACAATATCTAAAGAACTCTCAAAATGCAACAGTGAAAAAGCAGAAGCATTCCATTTAGAACATGAACAAAAGATATGAATAGCCATTTCACTGAGGAGGATATACAGATGGCAAGTAAAGATGTCCAACATCATTAGTGTCTTAGTCCGTTTTAGCTGTATAAGTAAAAACCATGGCTGAGTGGTTAAGTTTGCACGCTCTGCTTCAGCAGCCCAGGGTTTCGTCGGTTCAGATCCTGGGTGCCAACATGGCAGCGCTCATCGGGCCATGCTGAGGCTGTGTCCCACACAGCACAACCAGAAGGACAACAACTAGAATATACAACTAAGTACTGGAGGACTTTGGGCAGAAGAAGGGGAAAAAAATGATTGGCAACAGATGTTGCTCAGGTGCCAATCTTTAAAAAAAACAAAACAAAACAAAAAAGCCACAAACCAGGAAGCTTATAAACAGCATTTATTTTTCACAGTTCTGGAGGCTGGAAGTTCAAGTCCTTAGCTGATCTGGTGTTTGGTGAGGGGCTACTTGCTGGTCCATAGAAGGTGCCTTCTTGCTGTCCTCACTTGGTGAAAGGGTCAAGGGAGCTTTCTCAAACCTCTTTTATAAGGATATTAATTCCATTCAGGAGGGCTCTGTTCTTATGACCTAATCACCTCCCAAAGTCCTCACCTCTTAGTACCATCAACTTGAGGGTTAGGATTTCAGCATGTGAATTTTGGAGGGACACATTCATACCATAGCAATTAGCCATCAGGGAAATGCAAATTTAACCCATAATGAGATATCACTACTCATCTATCAGAATAGTGAAAATTTAAAAAGTAATGATAACAATACCAAATAGTAGAGAGATGGCAGAGAAAATGGATTCGTCATTCATTGTTGATGGGAATAAAAATGATATAAACATTATGGAAGACAGTTTAGAAGTTTCTTATAAAACTAAACATACAACCTATTAATTATACTTTTGGACACATCTCAGAAAAATTAAAGCTCCCACCCACGTCAAAACTTGAACGCTAATGCTCAGAGCACCTTTGTTCATAACAGCCAAAAACTGATGACAGCTCAGATACCTTTGAACAGGTGAATGGTTAAACAAACTATGGTACATCCACACCATGGAATGCAACTCGATAATAAAAAGGAATGAACAATAGGTACATTCAACAACTTTGGAGAACCTCCAGGGAATTATTCTAAGTGAAAAAGCAAATTCCGAAGGTTACAAACTGTATTATTTCATTTATATACATTTTTAAAATCACAAAATTATAAAAATTGAGAACAGACTAGTCAGAGATTAAGATTGGGAGGAGCGATGTGAGAGAGACGAGTGTAAAAAGGGAACAGGAGGGAAGGTTTTGGTGATGGACCTGTTCAGTATCTTGACTCTGGTGATGGATATATGAATATACATCTGTGATAGGATTGTGCAGAACTAAATGCACACACACACACAGACACAGATGAGTGTATGTAAATCTAGTATAATGTAAATGAGGTTGGTAGGTTGAATCAATGTCAATATCCTGGTTTTGATATTACGCTACAGTGTTGCAAGATGTTACCATGGGGAGAAAACAGGTGAAGGATATACAGAATCTCTCTGTATTATTCCTTAGAATGATCTCAATAAAAATTACAGTTTGAAAAGCAAAGCCTTCCTGAGTTCAGAAGAAACTAAGCAAGGAAAAGCAGAAGTTTTAGGAGCCAGTAAGTTGCCAAGTCTGGGACAAAATGTATCGGCAATAAACATTTTCTCTGGTACAATAGACTTCCACTGACAGGCATGTCCACTTTTTATAGTTAAAACAAATTTTTAGTTCTTAGTGACTGGATATTTTAAAATACACAGCTGTTTTTAGAGAAATAACAAGGGAAAACAAGAATTGGAAAGTGACACAAGATCTACCCAAGAAACTGGGAAGAGCTCGCCATGGGAAGATTGCATTTGAACACCATTGTAACACACCTTTCATGTGCTGTAAGTGACGAGATTAGATATATTGAGAAGAATATATTGTTTCTCATAAGTCACTGCACACCATTTCTTTGCTGATGCATTCACTCTATTCTTTCTAATTTCATTTACCAGTTTATTTAAGAAAAAAACAATACGATATGTATCCGTACCTTTTTTTAGACCTATACTCATTTGTGTTGGTTCCCAATAAACATCAGAGCCAACTAGTCTTCTTTATTCCCTTTCGCAAGGTGACCCTAATTTATAATAATTCTGTTCAAAATATGATGGAATTTATTTGGACCACTATTCTCATTTATATTTAAATGCATACCATCAGAATCAGTGCAACTTTATCATTACTATTTCAATATCAGCTCCTGTGTATCATCACATGAATATATACGAAGCAACATTCTTCTGAGGCAGAGTCACCCGCATTAAAAATGTATATACAAACTATCTTATTCATAATTTCAAGATTTTTGCTGAGATTAAAAAAACCAAAAAACCCTAGGCCAGCATTAAACTGTGGTTGTCTGACGTGGAGACATTTTTAGCCTGCTTACGTCTAAGCAAATGAAAAGCTTTTAAGTGACTGAGAAAAGCTAACTGTTACAAAAAAATAGTAATTAATTCTACAGCAACTTCTAAAAGCAGACTTGTATAATTTGTATTAGCAGAGCGATGTTTTTGACCATTATTCTAGCATTATAATTGAGAAAATCGACCAAATGATTACTCAAAATGTAAAAATTTATTTTAAAATGTAAGCTTTAAAATTTAAGATGCATTGGGTGAATTTTATTGTATGTCTAATTGGGTGGATTCTAGAAGATAGATGGCAGATTGTGATAGGCAGAATTCGAAGCCGATCTCCAATGATCCCCACCTTTGTATAACCCCCTGCAATTTGAGAGTAGAACCTATGAATGCGATATCACACTTGTGATTATGTTACATTATGCAACAAAAAGGGATATTATCATAGTTGGGTCTCCTAATCAGGTGAGCCCTCTAAAAGCAGAAATTTTTCTCCAGCTGGTCAAAGAAAAAAACCCAGAGAGATGGAGAGCAGGTGTTCTGGAAGAAAACAAGCATTCATCTTGTAAACCACCTATGTTGAAGGCCACGTATCAAGGAACTGCAGGTGTCCCCAGCCAACAGCTAGCAGATAAATGGGGGCCTCAGTCCTACGACTGCAAGCAGATAAAGTTTGAAATCAACCAGTGTACTTGCAAGAGGACTTTGAGCCCCAGACGAGAATGGCAGCCATGGTCGATGCCTTGATTTCAGCTCATTAAGACCCTGAGTAGAGAATCCAGTCACACTGTGCCTGGACTTCCGACCTACAGAAACTGTCAGGTAATAAATCTGTGTGTTTTTGAAGTCACTAAGTCATGTGTTAGCTGGCAATAGAAAACTAATAAATGGTTATGCAATTTTTTACTGTGACGTTATTTCAACTTTGCCGTATCTTTGAATATTCTTTTAATTAAATATTCAGATAAGAAGAAAAAATCTAAAGAGGTGAGCAATATTGGAGAAGCGGCTTGTTAATCTTTACAACAATAAGCTTTGGTCTCAGTGGAAAAATAAAGGGTGCTATTTACTAATCTTAGACGTAATTCATGTGAGCATGTGCCAGAGGGTTCAGAAACGAGTAATGGAGGATAATAAATAACTACAGTGTATGGTGCAAGATGAAGTAGAAATAAAGTGCTCTGAGTTACATTACAATGTTCAATCAGACAGTTGGGTCAGTTAATGTATGAACTAAAGGTTGACACATCAATCTCCCTAGTTGTCCGGAAAGAGAGAAATGTGTATTGTCAGTAATACAGAGCTGCATGATTCAGTGAGGATCTTTTAAAAAGTCTCATAGACGAAAAAATATCATTTCAACTGTGGTTCCTCTGTATCAGTACTCTTAAGTTCATGTTCATGATTAGGTATAGAAAAATTGATGGAAAGTGAAATTTACCATGGATATTACAAAGCATATGTGATTCCCATTTGAAACCAGTTTATTTCTCTGCAAAATGGGTTTCAGATTTGGCATCCGCATCTCACTAACCATCTATATTACTGCTGAATCTATGCCTGGTGGACTTCAAAACCACAACCTGTATATGAATTAACTAAACAAGAAAAAGAAATGGTCAAATGTCAGTGATGCACAGAATCCTTTTTGAAAAACAGATTGCATATTAAACACAAAACACAGATTTCATCTTCTTGCTTCCTGAATCAATATTTAAGGAGTGACCCACTCATTTCACAGATTTTTATTACAAATTCCAATATAGGAAACACGTGGAAAATAAATGAATTAGGAATGAATGATGGATGGAAATAAAGGCAGATGATATCTGGTGAGATGAAGTGAAATGACTACAAGTAAGATAGATAAAGCACATATTTCAAAGATATACAGAAAGGTAACAGATATATATCTACGGATAGAAATATGAAATATGAAAAACAAACCAACAAATTTACCTTTCTAGAATAATGCCTGGAATGCTTTGTCATGAGGACACGTGAGTCACCAGCCACGGATTGGACATGTAAGTCTCTACCAATAATTACTGAAGACTGTATGTGTAAGGAGTATGCAGTATACATAATTTTTAAAGTATAGTTTTTTGAGCACTTGCTATTTGCTAAGCGCTCTACTTTACATGTATTTTATATGCATTTTTCATGTAACGGTAAGAATTAGGTACAACTTTTTCCCAGTATAGACAGCTGTGGCCTAGTTAATTATATGGATGGACAACAGCAGCAGCAATTATAAAGAACAGCAACAGCTAGAAATAATGAGAGCGAGCTAAGGATCAGGCATTATTACGAACCGTTGTATTGTCTGTATTATCTCATTTAATCTTTGCAATAACTCATAGAGATAAATTGTTTTTTAACTTCCACTATATAAGGAAGCTGTAGCTCAGAGATGTTATAACTCACTCTGAAACAGTCACTTTGTAAATGGCAGAAAGATGACCTCAATGTATATCTGCCTGAATTCTGTTTATCATCATGCATGATGCCTAGTGAATATGATGTTGTCTACAAATAACAATGTTATATGATATGATCATAGGGAATTGGATGTCTGTAATAGTCACAGTACACATATGCACACCCACACAAATTATTGGGCTTTAATTTAAGCTTATAATGCACAAGCAAGATCAAAACTCAAGTTTTAAATATAACAAGGCATCTTTTAACAATTTTTTAGCTTTCAAAAATCTCTGAAAATTGTGAGAGCATCCCAGCATCCCATGACTCTCAGAAACATAAAATTTTGGCTGAGCTTTGTTTTCTTCCCAAAATGTGGAAGTTTATCTTGTAGAAAAGGTGATTGTTAAAGCCTATGAGCTTTCCTTGGATAAAAAACTGGAATAAACTTGGCTTCTTTACGACAGACAGGAACATGGAAACACGTAAGTAGACCTTTCTACCACAGATTAATGTCCTTCGTAGGTAAACTCTTTACTGCTCTGAAGCTGCAAACAATTAGCCATTGTGTTATTCCTCACTGACAAGTTGCTGACATGCTTTAACCATGACTCGGCATAAATGATTGAATAGGGAACGGACATTTTTCATCATCCGTAGTCAAATATGGGCCCAGAAACCAAAGGAAACAACAACAAATATGGAGCTGAAGATTGAAGACAGTCACTGCATTGCAGCTCTTAGAGAAAAAGGCAAGATTAAGAAGGTGCTTGTTATAGCTACTTAGAGTATTGATAATCTACTAAAAGGAATTTATAACTTCTTTTGAATTTGTATCCTCGTACTGACAATTGGATTATACCAATAATAGAAAGAAACTTAAAAATAATAACTATCTTTTACTGAGACTTGACATTGAGCCAGGCAATATGCTAAAGTTGTACATGCATGATCTTATGAAATTCTCCAAATACATCTCCACATTGGGAATTGTTATTATCCCATTTTACAGATGAATTAACTGGCACATACTAAATTTAAGTGATTAAATGGAGTAAAGAGAATAAACATCTTGCTCATGGTGACAGGGCTAAAATGAGCAGAGCTAGGATTCCAACCCAAATCCATCTGAATCCAAAGCCTGCTATACTGGCAATGTTAAAGTAATTGATAAAGTTATTGATCCTTACAGATTTCACTTTCCCTCATCTAAATCTAATTATAAATTACAACTAAATGGTAAATTGTATTTCACTATATTAACCAATCTTAGAAATATACTTTTTAAAAGCCAAATACTTTTTTCTATAGAAGATCATGTTTACTTCTGTACTAGAACAATGAAAAGGAATGACAACGTGGAAATAAGTATAAAACATAAATGAATCAAGAGAAAACAAAATATAGAAGAAAATATAAACTAATATGGATTTATTTAATTTGGAAAAGAGAAAAAATACAGAATGAACTGTTGCAATTTTTTAAGAACAATGAAATCCTTTCAGAATACCTCATTATTATATAGGTTTAAAATAGTAATTTAAACATAAATAATCCTATTGTTTAAGTCATAATTCCATAAAAAATCTACTAAAATGTATGATTGCCTATAAATGAACTCTAACCTCTAGGTTAACAACAGCAATCATCTTCAGTGCATTTATTCCGAATGTTCAAATAGAACAGTACACTCTTTGTGAAAGCTACCCATTCAAGATTGATAGACATGAAAAGGACCAGCAGAGTACTGGCTGATCTCTACATAGAAATCTCAGATATTTGGAATCAGTTAAAAATGAAATTAGAGTCTCCTTCCACACAGATTCCAATGCTGTAAGTATATTATGGCAGGTGGCTTTTTCTTGTCTTCAACAGCTTTTCAGGGATTGAAACTCAACAGTTTCTAAGTTGAATTTAAAATTGTCATTTATGGGCCAGCCTGATGGCATAGTGCTTAAGTTCACGCGTTCTGCTTTGGCATCCCGGGGTTCGTGGGTTTGTATCCTAGGCATGGACCTATGCACCACTTATCAAGCCATGCTCTCACATCCCACATACAAAATAGAGGAAGATTGGCAACAGATGTTAGCTCAGGCACAATCTTCCTCACCAAAAAAAAAAGGCACTTATTTGGCAAAAGGTTTTACCAGCCCAAATTATCTTCACTAGAGAATAAAAAATAAATAAATAGATCACTTCATTGATAGTCTCAGTGAGTAGCAAGCTGTCTAAACTGGTATTTCATATGAATACTGTCGACAATTTATAATAAAATTATTTAACAGAAATTCATTTTCTCTTTATGAGCCTATTAAGCAGTACCAAAATATTAACCAGATGCAGTAATTTATCTTAGCTATGAAATTTTCATAATAAATTAAAAAAAATTCTCTAGACCTTCAGGTACAGCAACATAGTAAACATGGCCAGTGTCACCAGCATCACCTTGCCAATATCTGTCAGGTTTCTCTTCTTTGCTACTTTGATTCTTACTAGTTCCTTGGGAACTGGTTTTTAACCTTTCAAAAAAATTTTTTTTTCTTTATCTCGTATATGTTTTCCCTATCACTAATCCATTCTTTGGTCATCCTAGTGGGGTATCACAGCAGTCAAATGAAATTTTAGGAACTGGGAAATATGTCAATGAGTCATGAGACGAGCTGGTTAGAAAGGTAACACTAGGGCTACTTTTACAAATTTTAAAATCATTATTAAGAAAAAAACAAAATAATTAAGATTTAACTTTGTATTACCTATTCATTCTCTCAGAATGGAAATAAATACAGATCATTTCCAAAACTATTTTTCATTAAAAAAAACCCACTTCTGGGGCCGGCCCGGTGGCGCAGCGGTTAAGTTCGCACGTTCCGCTTCTCGGCGGCCCGGGGTTCGCTGGTTCGGATCCCGGGTGCGGACATGGCACTGCTTGGCAGCCATGCTGTGGTAGGCATCCCACGTATAAACTAGAGGAAGATGGGCACGGATGTTAGCTCAGAGCCAGGCTTCCTCAGCAAAAAGAGGAGGACTGGCAGTAGTTAGCTGAGGGCTAATCTTCCTCCAAAACGACAACAACAACAACAACAAAAAACCCATTTCCCCATCTCTGAGTTTTAAATTCCATTTATTAATACTATTTAGTCAAGACTTAAGGTAGGGGGTCTGGAATTGTTTCTCCGATCTCAGCTGACCATTCCTTAATCTGATGAATCCCCATGGTACCTGAATTCTTTGATCTTTGGATGCTCAAAGTAGTTACAGTACTTAAATTTGCTTAACATGTACTTAACAAGGCAGAAGTCTCAGATTTCTTTGTTAAAACTGTGAGAAATAGAATATCTTTAATATCTTTAATGCAGATTGCTAGCTTCTTAGTATCTGAAAAACAGAGGAACTTTTATTGCAATTACCTTAGCATTTGGAAATACCAGTATATGGTAATACGGTGGAAGTTGGTTAGGCCATCTAAGCCAATATTATCTGTATTTCTCAAGAAAACATCAATTCAAGCCTGAGTTGACAAGTTTTTCAGATGAAGAAAACCAAAATCCTGCACATGGCTGTACTTGAGGGATGATAGCTAATTCTGAGGTGCATTGCA
Organism: Equus quagga; assembly: GCF_021613505.1. Lineage (NCBI taxonomy): Eukaryota > Metazoa > Chordata > Mammalia > Perissodactyla > Equidae > Equus > Equus quagga. Next base: position 49,851,591 of record NC_060276.1, read on the forward strand.
AACTATTGTTTGAGTAGCAATCATTTGATTTTTGAAATGCAGTTCAAGCAAGTGCAAAGCTGGGTTCCTCTCAACATGATCCCACTACATAGGCTTCCAAATTGGTTCTTTAAATAAGTTGATCCCTTAGTCTTTTGTTCCCTTTTATGGGAGAAGGAATATAAAGACAGCTTTGAATGGTGGAGGGTTGCTATGCTGGCTTTATCAAAGCTGTAGAGCAGCAAACCCACGTTGCCATTTTCTACAGTAATGATAATAAAATAACCAAGCCCATCTGCAGAAAACTTTGAGAGGTCATACCAACTGCAAAAGCAAAATTAGAACTCCTGTGTTACAAGGGAGAAAATACTTTTGAGTTTATTTTATTTAGATTCTGTTTTATATCATACACTATACCATCTCTATTAGAAAAGATTTGGATTAAGGTTAAGAAGCCCTATTTGTCAAACCTCTGACATAAGTGGTTAAGAATTAACATTATTGCTGAAAACGTAACCCAGACCTGACAGCTAGAATTCAATGCAACCCAACCATGCAAAGCCTCAGGGAGTCTCACAGTTACTTTTGAAAATTCAAGAATACAATCAAGAATCATCTATATCAGTAGGTTGCTGGATTCATAGACTGTAATATAGCTATATACAAAGAAGTACACGTATTTTGTGCTTGTATTTCTTTTCCTTTCTTATTGTATTCATGTAGACTTTCAATTTAAAAAACTCATGTTTCTGAAGCTTCTTCCCTAATGTATTAAAATACATTTTGAAGATATCATATAATTCAGAAAGAATTTTTGTCCTTTACAATTAAAACAACACATGGGAGTAGGAATTCTTTTATTGTCTTTTAATGTACCAATTCTTAATAAAGACATGGTTTCACTGATGATAAAAATTCTTCCTTCTGAGATTTGAGTAAAACGCATTGACTCCTCTATGGTCCACTTTAGAAAGTGACAGTTTTCTTCAAATGTAAATGCTTATAGTAGAAAAAAAAGGAAAAGACAGGTTCTTTGGAGAGAAAATATGAGTACGATAACCCTTTATATTATTCATTCTTTCGTTTAGAGCAAACAGTGTGATATTTTATGTATTCTGTAAGCTTTGTCATAGAGTGCTACAGTGTGTGTACATATATATGTGTGTACACACACAAGTCTCATGGAAAGAGAGTCTAAAAACCATGATGAGTTTATTGAATGCCAATATCAAGATGCCTGATAAAATTAGTTTATGTGTTAGATTTCATATTGTCTGGTTTTAAATAGCGCATTGAATATATGAAGTCATACCTTAATAATGCATAACTCAGCAAAGGGATAGTGCCCCCTGCATCTTCTCTGGTCTGGTTGCAAGGGCCCCTTCATTTCCCACACTGGCACCTACTGCCCCAGATCCCTCTGTCATAGCTATCTCTGTAGTTCTCACTTGATCTGCATGCTCTGACTAGCCAGTCTTCTCCTTGTAAGTAACTTTTAGTTCAACATAACTATTGACGTGCCACAGGGAGGCAAAAATAAAGATTGTGCTATTCAATCCTGTGGAATTTATGCTAATTAAAAACAAAAGATGTATTTTAAAAAGAACATCTTTTTTCTAGAAAAAAGGCAAGTGCTTCTTCCATTTTGACATTAATTGTAACAATATTATTGAATGATCTGGATTGTCTTGGCTCCTTGATGACATCTTCAAACATTAGGTCTAGAGATATTGTATTATTCCATGAAACTCAAACTGTTAATACCATGCCAGTACAGTACTGCCACAGAAAATTGAAACCATTATGTCTTCATATAGTCATAAACTTGGAGTTCCCTTTCATTTGGGAGAACAGCTTTTTTTTAATCAGTGAATACTACACAAAAAATGAAGTATGTTGTAGAAAAATATATAATAAAGGTATAATTGAAACATTACTACTTTTGCAACAAAGACCCACAGTGGCCCTGACTAGTTAAGGTTCAAATACACTTGCAATTCTTGTAGATAGTATAACTACTCTATGGACTCAAAAATATCCATAGCTTTAATGTACATTCTTTGTTATGCTGGTTTTAAATAAATAATATATATAATTCAAAATTGAAAATAATTTTATTATTAGTTTTAATGATTATTCCAACAATGATTTGAATTAGACTTACACAATACAGTATAAAATAGAGTAAAATTAAGTAAAAATAGAAAAATAAAAATATCAGGAGCTGAGAAGTACATGCTACCATAATTCATAGGTGTTTTAATTTTATAGTTAAGCAATGAATTTTGCTGTGTCCTTGAATGACAAGTAAAGCACAAAGAAACCCCTAAGTGACTACCAAGGACTATGACATATTGTTCTAGCAATTTGTGAAGAGTTGCAGATTAAATTAATATTATGTGGAGCGCTGCACACTAGGTACTAAGTATGGCAATAAGAGAGAGAGAGAAACATAATCAATGAGGTCATCATTTATTACCACAGTATAATATTACCAAACATAAGGAAGCAATCCACAATATGAGTGCGACTTTAGGAGGCGTTAGGTGGGGTTTAGGGTACAGGGAATCAAAAGCAGCGATGGGTAAGGATAGGTGAGGAGTTAGGGTTGAGTCAAATTTGCCTGCTGAACTCTATTTAGGGCATGACTGAACGCCAGGATTAGCAACTTTTCTCCCAGGTGTGAGTCTCTAAATTACATTGTCAACCTTAGACTCATTGTGTATATCTATATGGCCTGAAAAAAGAATGAGTGCACGTATGCATCTGCACATGCACGTGTGTAATTCCCCCAGAGGCAACGAATTCATATGAATTTGGGAGTAGAGCTATAAGCACTAGCCTTTAGAGAGTTACCAGTAAGACAGATAGTCCATATTTCTAACAGTTTCAGAAGGAACATTTAAACATTTATATACACAGAGCATTTGGGGTATCTTTCAAAATTTGGGAGAAAGAGTAATCAACAAAGTTGCGGAGTGCACCATCTAGTGGTTCAGTGTAATACATGACAATATACTCAAATGTTAGACTGCAGAGGGTTCTTGTTTTGCAATTTTGCTTCACAGTTGTGTTAGCCCTTCTCTTTGCTTCTGTTGCTACTTACCATTCTATTCCATTCATTTGAAGAGAAATGAGCATAATGAGGATAGTTTTTATAATATCCACTGCCATAAATCTGTTCTATGTGATCACTCATCTTAAACACAGAAACTTTGTATCACAGACACTTGATTCATGCCACAATAATAGCTGTGATATATATCATGGTCAAAGAATGGTCGAATCCCAAATATATTCATCCATCTTTCCTCACAAAACTGATACTGCATTTGGAGCACCATACGGACCTTTGCCCTCCTCATAGTTCCCCAAATCTCCGAGTGTGGCCTAGGTGGAAGTTGTTATACATAGTCACATTGGACTGAAATGAGTCTTTGTTCTCTCCGCCCCATAAATGCACTCAAGAGATTGTCCGTGATGCCTTCATGAACCTTTGCACAATAATACAGGATTATGAATTGAGACTTCCCATGGCCAAATCTCATTCTTGGGGAGAAGTGTACTTTACTAGCCTATGTCCATAAGAACTTAAAATTGACATGGCCTAATTATCTCTTATTTTACATACATCTTCACACACCACATGATGCTTTTTGCACTTGTGAAATTCCCATTCAACTAACTGTTAATGACTGAAAACCAAAAACCACATATTTAATTGTACCAGTATATCATTCTATCTCTACACAGCTGCAAAAAGCAAATACAAACATATTAAAGATCCTGTAGGCCTAATACAAACAATAATCTTCCTAGCACTTGGTTGCCCTATACCAGAAGGGAATCTCCCTCGTTCACCCACTTAGCCTCCTACTGACATTTTTATTACTGTTATTAAAATTGTTTGAAACAATGAAAAAAAAAGGAACAGAAATTTTCAAGGATGTCCTTCCAGAGAATCTGGTATCTTTTTCCTTAGGTCTTCAACTATAAAACAGCAAATATTGCACAACAAGAATTACAGATTTTTTAAATAACTGAAGTTTTTCCCCACTAACTTACTTTTTTAGTTAGTAAACAAAGAAAAAGAGCTTATTTCTAATTCTCTTCTTATACTTCAAAATGTGCCCACTTGGAAAAACGAATTGAAAACAATAAAATGTTCTTCTCTACTAAGTCAAAATTAATGAAAACAAATTAGAGTCCTCTTTCTATTTCTACTCTGGATGAAGTTACCTATGACACATAGAGAAATTCTCTACTGGAAGTGATGTATTTATTGAAAACTGCCTAAAGCCACTATCTTTGCTCTTCATACTTGCAGATGTTAGTGACGAATTGCAGTGATTTTACCGCTCATTCTGTTGCCACCTTGTGTACCTCCAGACTATTTTCTATAGTTGTGGCAGATTGCAAATAAGAAGTCTCTGAAACGGTGACTAATATACTTCATGGCCTTTCTGCACAGCCATATTCTCTTGTGGTAAGACTAGCAGTGGAGAATAAAATTGGAACATTCCTGCACTGTATGGCTTCTCTAGAATATTTGCTGACTGTGGCAGGATATTTGTCCACAGCACTGGCGGGTCGTACAGCAACTGCTTCCTGCTGTCTCTTCGTCACTAAAAAGTAAAGAAATAAGTTCCCTGGCCACCAGTTCAACTGATCACTCTAGGAACATCCATATTCACCAAACCAAGAGGACTTCTGGGCAGAGAAATGCACTTGCATTCCAACATGAGAGATATATAAGTTTATATGCATAGATAGAAACTCTTTAGGACTAAATTGAGATATACAAAACAAAAATAAGACAATGTAAGAACAGCTTGAGTTCCAGAGGACGCTGTAAATATACATGTTCAAACCACCTTAAGGTTATGTTTTTACTTTATCTGGCATACAAAATTACAAAACAAGAGAGCTCATGTTTTCTGCACATGTATATTCTTCTAAAATGATTTCCCTTATTCTTAAAAATGGTTTTCAAATATTTTTAACATAAATATATTTCAGAATATGACCAGGATTTTTGCCATACAAAAATGAGATATCATCTCACTTTAAAATTATCCAAATTTCTAGTGATTGCCCTCCATTGGCTTTAGTTATCCATTGCAATCCACAGTACATTAGTTCAAAACAATTAAGCCACCAACATTTCTGGGGTTTTCAACTTGAAAGTGGTTTTAATACATTTTTAGAAGGTATTACAAACTGTATCTGACTACGCATTTGTTTTTTTAGAAGTCATTTCCTAAGATGGCCAGAAAACTATTTTTCAGTGAAGTGAGATGGTCAACCCAAATCACATAATTTCACTCACTGACTGTGTTAAGGCCTGTGCTGCATAGTGACTGAGGTCACGCTCTAAGAAATAAATAAGCTTACTTATAACTTTCCTTCTTTTTTTGATTTCAGTTTACCCAGAATAAACATTAAAATCTTATTTTAGACTTGTCAATGGCCTGAATGGCTAATGACTTAATATAAAATTGGAAAAGTTATGATGTAATTATACCCAGAAAAAACGCATGTCAACCCTGGCACTCCTCTGATATTAACTAACAATTTATTTCAGGTGCTGTCATGAAAGTTTCAAGTCTAGGGTTTTTCTCCTCTCCAGGCTGATAATGCATTCCGACATTATTAATGGCTCCCTTATGGAATCACACAGTAAGCTGAAAGCGCAACTCTCTAGGCATTAGCATTTATATTTCAGAATCACTTAGCAGGGAAGAAAACAAATTTAAACTCTTCTGTGCCAAGCAATCCCACCACTCAGTCATCTTTTGGAATCGTCTGAGAAGAAAAATGAGACCTTAGCAAAATGAGGGGAAACCTGATGGCTACTGCATGTTGTCCTTATAATCTCATTGCTACTCTTACCCCCAACAAACGACATTTTTGTTTCCCCTTACTGTGATTTTGCTCATGCTGTTGACAATTCCCCCACTTTACAGCCCAGTAGAATATTCTCTCTATTCTTTTTCTTCTATCCAAATTGCACTCATCTCTGAAGGCCCAGCTCAAACCTTATCTTTTCTACAAACCTTTACTGGCTACTCTAACACGCATCAGTCCCAACAGTCTTTAGCTCCCATGGTACCTTCAGTCTGCAATGCACAACTGAGCACTCAATTAAAGCAGATTGGTGATTTTTAATGTGACTCTTTTCTCCCCATCCAAGGCATAGCTTTGTTGGAAGAAAGAAGTGGTCTTTGAATATCTAAACATCCCTTAGCCTATACAATGCACACCTGAAAATCTAATTAATTGCTTTGAGTGAGATGTCCGTAAGGATTGATAAAGTCTCACATAGTGAGAGAGTTAATCACCATTTTTCAGTGAAGGAAAAAAGGCCATTGCTAGTTCTCAAAGATAAATAGTGCAAGCAGCCAAGATAATTTCTCTCCTTAGATGCCAAAAAAAAAGAGAGAGAGATTCAAGGAATAGTAACAGCTGCTGTTTTAGAGCTTTGACTGTGTCCTAGCACTGGGCCAGTTAATTTACAAGCATTATTGAATTTAATCCTTCCACCAGTCCTATGCTGCAGGTATGGTATTATCATCTCCATTTTACTGATGAGAAAACAGAGACTCAGAAATTAACTAGTTTGTCCTTTGTTGTATAGTTAGTAAGGACTGAGCTAAGATTCAGACCCAGGTGTGCCTGTTTACAAAGCCCATGTTTTTTAAACACAAAGTATGTTTTACTACCTCCCCAAAGTGAAACTAAATTCAGTGGAGAGGGAGCAAATGCAGAATTCTTGCTTTCAAATTTGAATATAGATGGAATCAGTGAGCAGACCTAAGAGATATCCTGTGGTCTCTCAGCCTCAGTCCCGTTTTCTTTTGGCAGTTCAAAAGCAGTCTCTGAACCTCCCATTTGAGTATGACTTAAATCATTAGCTTCTCATTTCGAAATATTTAGAAAGGAGAAAATACAAACTGAGGGAAATCCTCTTTGCTTAATCCTTGTCTTATACTTAAAACAACCTCGAAAGACACTTGATGTGAAGATTCGTGTGCGCAAGGTTAGCTGACTGTACCAAAGCTGCTGAAGCTCCAAAGAAAAAAGCAGGTCCTCAGATTTCTTAGGCATTGTTTAAGATGCCAAATGACTGAAGAAGTGTGTCAATTACGGGTGTTTCCAAACATGGTCTGGATATAAACGATTTGAATGCATGTGAGAATTCTTAGATTCTATGTCTAATTCTATTATTTTTATATTATCACCTGAAGCTCTGTGCCTCCAGCTGTAAAGTGTAAGTTTATTCTTTTTATCTGTTAAATAGCTTGATCTCAATAAAAAATAAAGGTTGGAGAGATCCACTAAGAGAAAGCTCCATTCTTACTCCTTCCCATTGAAACAACATAAATTACTCCTTCAGTTACTGTTGCCTTCTGAATGTCAATATTTAGTCTATTACTGTGCTTTGTTGGTACTTGTCTCATGGCATCTTCTTTGAAAAGCAGTTCAACCTCAAGACTTTTAGACTAAGTGCAGATTTAAACTCTCGTTGCACAGATCAAATTGTAGTATCTCTACAGTAAATTTCCTTAAATCTAATACATATTCACTTAACAAGCTTTTTTTTTTCCCCCCCAAAGATTTTATTTTTTCCTTTTTCTCCCCAAAGCCCCCCCGGTACACAGTTTTATATTCTTCGCTGTGGGTCCTTCTAGCTGTGGCATGTGGGACACTGCCTCAGCATGGCTTGATGAGCAGTGCCATGTCTGCGCCCAGGATTCCAACCTATGAAACACTGGGCCGCCTGCAGCGGAGCCCGCGAACTTAACCACTCGGCCACGCAGCCAGCCCCATTAACAAGCTTCTTTTACCCCTTCTATGGCATGAGTCATATAGGAATTTAAAAATATGTAAAAGGAGTACCAGACGTGATAAAACATGTTTGCTGCCTATGATATGTGCGTATATTATTATAAGATTAGTACCACTAGAGAGTAACAGTACATCAAATAACTAATGAGTATTTAATTTTCTCATATATTGTCTTAACCCCCCCAAATTTAAGCACTCATTTTCTCTGCCTTGTCACGATGTAAAGTATTCCCTAAATATGTTAGAGAACATGGGAAACACATTAACTTCTTTGAGGTCACTAGATCATCCAATTATCAATGTACATTTATTGCTGGAGTATTACAGGGTAACAGAAAACAATATGTCAAAATTTTTAACACAAGTTTCAATGTTCAACTAAGTAGGACATACAAGAAAATAAAAAATCTAGGTCATCACATTTCGGCTGCAGATTGGTAAGACTACATTCTCTTAAACCCTGCGAATACCAAAATGGGAAGGTAAATAAATTGATAATCTTTCAGTAGTGGGTGTGACATAATTTCTCTTGTTTTTTTCAGTCAATTCTATTTAATTTTATTATGGTGTAATTTTTATTGTCTTCCTATAACTGCTTATTTACATTTTAAACTTTGAAAAGCAGTCTTTTAGTTAAAGTATATACACTAATAAGTGCATTCATTTTTTGGTAGAACAATGTGCTTCATGTTCCTTGTTAAATGGGTATATTAGTTTCATTTTCTACATTATTTGATTAGCAGAATTTTTCTCCAGGCTGTTACTGTATCTTAATGCAGGCATACCTCGTTTTATCATGCTTTGCTTTAGCGTGCTTCACAGATAATATCTTTTTTACAAATTGAACATTTGTGGCATCCCTACATCAAGCAAGTCTATTGGCGTCATTTTTCCAACACTATTTGCTCATTTCATGTCTCTGTCACATTTTGGTAATTCTCGTAATATTTCAAAATTTTTCATTATTATTGTATTTATTATGGTGATCTGTGGTCATTGATCTTTGATGTTACTATCGTAATTGTTTTCGGGTGCCATGAACCATGTCCATATAAGACGGTGAACTTAATCTATAAATGTTGTGTGTTCTGACTGCTCCATTAACCAGCTGTTCTTCTTCTCTCTCCCTCTCCTTGGGCATCCCTGATTCCTGACACACAACATATTGAAATTAGGCCAATTATCAACCCTACAGTGGCCTCTAAGTGTTCAAGTGGAATGAAGAGTCCCAAGTCTCTCATTTTAAATCAAAAGCTAGAAATGATTAAGCTTAGTGAGGAAGTCCTGTTGAAAGCTGAGATAGGCCAAAAGCTAGGCCTCTTGCACCAAACAATTAGCCAAGTTGTGAATGCAAAGGAAGAGTTCTTGAAGGAAATTAGAAGTGCTACTCCAGTGAACACACAAATGATAAGAAAGCAAAACAACCTTATTGCTGATGTAGAGGAGGTTTAGTGGTCTGAGAGAAGGTCAAACTAGCGACAACATTCCCTTAAGCCAAGGCCTAACCCCGAGCAAGGTCCTAAATCTTCAATCCTGTGAAGGCTGAGAGAGGTGAGGAAGCTGCAGAAGAAAAGTGTGAAGCTAGCAGAAGTTGGTTCATGAGGTTTAAGGAAAGAAGCCGTCTCCATAACATAAAATTGCAAAGTGAAGCAGCTGGTGCTGATGCAGAAGCTGCAGCAAGCTATCCAGAAGATCTAGCTCAGATAATTAATGAAGGCGGTTATACTCAACAACAGATTTCCAATGTAGATGAAGCAGCTTTACATTGGAAGATGCCACCTAGGACTTTCATAGCTAGAGGAGAAATTAATGCCTGGTTTCAAAGCTTCAAAGGACAGGCTGACTCTCTTGTTAGGGGCTAATGCATCTGGTGACTTTCACTTGAAGCCAATGCTCATTTACTGTTTTGAAAATCCTATGGCCCTTAAGAATTATGTTAAATCTACTCTGCCTGTGCTCTATAAATGGAACAACAAAGCCTGGATGACAGCATATCTGTTTACAACATGGTGTACTGAATATTTTAAGCCCACTGTTGAGACCTACTGCTCTGAAAAAGATATTCCTTTTCAGTTATGATGCTCGTTGACAATGCACCTGGTCACCCAGGAGCTCTGATGGAACTGTACAACAAGATTAATGTTGTTTTCATGCCTGCTAACACAACATCAATTCTGCAGCCCATGGATCAAGGAGTAATTTGGACTTTCAAGTTTTATTATTTAAGAATTACATTTCATAAGGCTATAGCTGCAATAGATAATGGTTCCTCTGATGCATCTGGGCAAAGTCAATTGAAAACCTTCTGGAAAGGATTCACCATTCTGGATACCATTAAGAACATTCATGATTCATGGGAAGAAGTCAAAATATCAACATTAACAGGAGTTTGGAAGAAGTTGATTCCATCCCTCATGGATGACTTTGAGGGGTTCAAGACTTCTGTGGAGGAAGTAACTGCAGATGTGGTGGAAACAGCAAGAGAACTAGAACCAGAAGTGGAGCCTGAAGATGTGACTGAATTGCTGCAATCTCATGATAAAACTCTAACCGATGAGGAGTTGCTTCTTATGGATGAGCAAAGAAAGTGGTTTCTTGAGATGGAATCTACTCCTGGTGAAGATGCTGTGAAAATTACTGAAATGACAACAAAGGATTTAGAGGATCACATAAACTTTGTCGATAAAGCATCAGCGGGGCTTGAGAGCATTGACTCCAATTTTGAAAGAAGTTCTACTCTGGGTAAAACGCCATTAAACAGTGTCACAAGCTACAGAGAAACTGTGAAAGGAAGAGTCAATCGATGTGGCGAACTTCATAGTTGCCTTATTTTAAGAAATTGCTACAGCCACCCCAACCTTCAGCAACCACCCCCCTCATCAGTCAGCTGCCATCAACGTGGAGGCAAGACCCTCCACCAGGAAAAAGTTTATGACTCACTGAAGCCTCAGATAATGGATAGCAGTTTTTAGCAATAAAGTATTTTTTAAATTAAGGTATGTACATTGTTTTAGTAGACATAATGCTATTGCATATTCAATAGACTACAATATAGTGTAAACATAACTTTTATATGCACTGGGAAACCAAACGGTCCATGACACTTGCTTTATTGTGATATTTACTTGATTATGGTGATCTGGAACAGAACTAGCAATATCTCCAAGATATGCCTGTAGTGACTACACTATAGCATCTATGAAAGTATGAAAATGAATGTGAAACTCTCATGGTTTGAATTGTTCAAACTCCCACACACTCACACATTAGTTTCTCTCTCCAAGGAATTCAGAAACTCAGAAATGCAACAATTTGAATTATAAATTTGATTTTTTAAAGGAACACAGTAATACTGCTTAAGTTTAGATGGTATTTCTTCTTAAAAACGCAGTGCACAACCTTTTAACCATGTTTTGGAGGATATAAAACAGACTATACAATCACAGGAGGATTTTATTTCAATGAACAAAAGACACAGGTTTGTTTGTTGAAAATTATGAAACAAAATAATGTATGCCAGGAAACCCAACATTATTAGGATTATTAGGCATAAACAGGAGCATTGTCACATTATCTTAGAGAATATGTTTCTGAACATAAAATAAACTTGGGTGAATACAAATGCCTGTAATTTATTGAAATTTGCATCAACTTTATAGATCTTGATACACTAAGTAATTCCGGGGGGAAAAAAGGCGAGAAAGAGGAATTAAAACTAGCGTATTTCGTAGGGTCAATGCGGGGATCAGGTGTTACATTTGTCAATGGAATAAAAAACGCAAAAGAAAGCTGGGGAAAAGCCAAGGAGTGAAATTCAAATGCAGGAGTTCTAAGTGCGCTCCTTGGAGGGAGGTTGACACTATATGTGGGTCAGTGTGTATGACAGAGAGGACAATAACATATACAGTCACTTGCAAACTTGCTGACATTCAGAATGTATAATTTATCTGTTTATATTAAAACTAAATGTGCCCTTAAATTACATTTACAGCATAGATTAACTGGGGGCATTTCCTTGCCTACTTCAAAAATTTCTTCTAAGGATTAAATTTTAAAAACACAAGCCACTTGAGAGCTCACCTGTTTTGGCCTCTTTATCTCTGAAACTTTATATGCTTCCATGATGAAAGCTCAGAATCAAAATATTGTAAGGGACAAAAAAGGTGTGTGTGTGTGTCTGTGTAGTATTCCCAAAAGGTTATTTTGATCTCTTCTGAATTTTGGGTTCAAGTAACCTTTCAATACTCGACAATCAAGAATGGTTTTTGAAATTTAATCTGTTTTCTCTTATGTGCTTGTTCCCCAAAATGGAAGTTCTCAAGATAATCCAGTTCACTATAAAACGGATCCAGTTCAACTTAAAATTTTTCTATTGATATTGAGACAACTCTGTTAATCAGGGCATACTATCTTTAGGGAGAGAAAAATGTGGTAGAAAGACACTATTATGTAAAACGGTAGATCTAGTTCCAAGCTCTGCCACTTACTACCTGTGGGAGCTTGGGAAATAATAACTATTACTGCTCAATGAGGGTCTGCTGAATATAAAGCACTGTGCTTTTTTTTTTTAATTTTAACAAATGTGTTATTGATCCTAACCCCACTCCCATTGTTCTAATCTTTGAATTCCAGCAGCAATGCCACTACCAACCAGAAATCTTTCCTGATTTCCACTCCCAGTGAAATGCAATCACTTCTTTCACATTATCATAGTATGTTACCTACTCAAACATGAGCATTTATTTATTTATATTTTATTTTATAATTGGTGGTTGGCACACTTTTTATTACTAGATTGTGAGCTATCAGAAGATAGGGCCTACATTTCTTTTTCTTTTTCAGGGCTGTATTTCCAGTGTTTGCCTCAGGACTTAGCACAAAGTAAGCACTCAATAAATGCTTTTTTTGAAATATTGTGTTAAGTGACAATAAAACAAGGAAGAAATAGTACGAACAGCTTACTCTGGAAAATATTAGAGCAAGAAGAGAGAGTGGGACATATGTTGCAAGCAATTTATTTACCTTCATTTAGTGCAAAATGCATTTCGTACAGGTGTAAATCACATTGCCTCAGAAGAGCCAATTCTCAAGGACATTTTTATTAGAATATTAAAAGAAAAAATTTGCATTTGATACCTTGTAAAATTCCCTTTCAAACGAACAATGGGGCTTTTAGAAGTTGTTGTAATAGAAAAAATATCAACAGAAGCCCAATATGTTTTTATGCTACACATTAACAACAAGGCCTAACACTCAGAAGTGATGCGAGGGAGGAGCGGGAGGAGGGCAGCTGTGTTGGTGGAGGACACCTACAGAATTCTCAAAGCACACCCAACTTGCCAAAGCATAGCCCTTTAGACAGAGCAAAGGCGAATGATGCCTAGGGCTCATGTTCCCTGGTTAGGTATGACTTTAAAGGTTTGCTGCGGTGTTTCATTCAATTACCCTTTGTAGAAATATACGTGTTAGACACCTCCAAGGATCACAAAAGTCTGCAATATTTTTTATCACCTTTCTCCCATAAACATTCTCTCCTACCATCTCCTTAAGGCATCAAAGAGAAGACTTGCTGCGCTGGTTAAGTGACCCAAGTGTTATCTTCAAGTGGCATAAGCCTAAATAAGCATCACTGCCTCAAAGAGTCAGCACAGATGCGTGACTGAATATTTATCTTGCCTTAACTCTCCACATACCTTGATTAGGTACTTCTTCAGGATGCCCTCTAGTCAACTGGGGAGGAAAGCTCAAGGGTAGAAGGCAGGGCTGTTGTAGTTTTTATTCTTTGCATCAGAATACTTGAGATACTTCCTCACAGTAATCAATCATTTCTACACACAAAGGATATCTTAAACTTCCATAATGCTATGTGTCAATTATATCTCAATAAAACTGAAAAAATTAAAAGAGAATGGCCAAAGAGGTCCTCACAGTTAACCCTCATGGTATGCATAACGTGTGTTAAAGAGGCAAGGCAGATCACTAAATCTCCTCTCTACGCACCTTCAGTATTAATGCCTAGCAAGCAGGTTCTCGTTTTTGTAAATACACAGAACATAAAAGTAACTCACTTATTAATAGATACTTTAAAAATAACCCACCTCTAAAATTCTTTTACAGAACATTTTAAGAGATCACTTGATAGTTTTGAGCAAATTAGAGTTGATTTTTTTAAAAGTAGCTTTAATTAGGATGTCAGTTACTGAGGGCTCCAAGCAGCAGAGTTCATTTGATCATGTTTCAGATTTAGCCTCTCATACGAAGAATACCAAAGGAATTTTGAAGAGCAGCAGTGATGATAGATGGAAAGTAAAACAATCCGTCTGGCTTCTTGGGGCTCTTGTTCTGTTAAGTCCTACCACTTGACTCCTTGTCAAAGAAGGGCAGAGTTTAATGAGTTAGTTATTTTAGAGGCAAAATCATCTTCCCCTTTAGAGACTTTAAAACAAAAATGGAAACTGCTCTGTGAAATGACATAGGTTTAAAGACAGGGCAGCACGCACCTGTTTTGAGAATGAATGGATAAAGAAATGAATAAAACTGCATTAAATTATAAAACACTAATTAGTGGCCTGGAGCTCAATAGGTGAAAGAGTATATACAGTCATGCATTGCTTAATGATGGGGATATGTTTTGAGAAATGCATCGTTAGGTGATTTCACTGTTGTGTGAACAGCACAGAGTGTACTTAGCACAAACCGGGATGGTATAGCCTAATACACACCTAGGCTATACGGTACTAATCTTATGGGAACACTGTCATATATGCGGTCCATCATAGATTGAAATGTCATTATGCAGCATATGACTGTATATGAAATTAAACATATATTAATGTATAATGTGATTAACATTTACTGAATATTTGCTATGTGCCAAATATTGTACTAAGTACTTTATATAAGTTATGTATATAATCCACATCAATTCCTGACGAAAGAGCTGCATCATTATTGTCATGACAAATGATGTGAAAATAAAACTCAGAACTATTAAATAGTTTGATGAAGATTATATAGCTAGTCAGTGGCAATGCTGATATTTAAACCCAGAACTATCTGACTCCAAAGTGCAAGCTCTTATTGTCCTTACAAGACAAGTGTAGGCAAATACCACTGCTTATGTGAGAGAAAAATGTGCCTGGCACTGAAGAACACTCAGTGAATGCAAGATGCTATACTAGATGTGGAGTCATGAGTTGAAAACCATCCCTGCTCTCAAACAACTAAAACTGTAGTGGGATAATATGACATGGGTGCAAATAGTTGAAATGTAAGTCTGTGTGTGATAAAATATTTGAGAGATACAGACAGTGATATGGGAGCTCAGAGAATGGAGAGCTAACAGCCAGTTGGGTGAATTGAAAAGTATTTCACATGGTACCTTAAAAGATGAGTACTATGCCAATGGTTAAGCACAGGTGGCGATAAGGGAAGAACACTGTTTGGAAAGGGAGAAATATACAAATACATAATCAGGGAAGAATAAGGAAGTTGAAGGAAGACTCTGGTTTTATTGGAACATAAGTATGCATTAATCAATTAGCCAGAAAGAAAAGTGTAGAAAGACCAGAAAGAAAGTGTGGACCAAAACACGGAAAGATGTAAATGTAACTAAACTTCTTTCAATAATTAATGGGAGACATCTGAAGATTTTTAAAGGTAGGACCATCCATAATCAGTATTGGAATTTAGGATGAAAAATAAGGTAGCTGTTTGGGAATGGATTGATAGAAGAAATCTAGGAGAGGAGAGAGGAGATGAAGTTTTACAGCAGTAGTTCAGGTGATGTGTTTTTGCAGCTTACTGTAAAGAATACACAGATGAAATATATTTGGAAACTCACTCTTGTGAATTCTTTCTAAGATAACTCAAACCTGAGCAAAGATCTTTGCAGAAACCTGGTGAGAGTTTCAATATGAGTAGAAAGTCTTCAGTTGCCGCACTCCTCTTTCAATAAATTTAGACAACAAAAAAAGAGCTCTACGTAAAGAAGGGCTGACAACTGCAGAGGGATCAGGATGCTCTATAACGTATACTAACAGGAATTATCAGCAGGAAATAGCATCGGGAGGGCTATCCACTACAAAGTCAAAGAAAACAGAAAACTAAACAAAATAAAACAATAAAGGAAAATCTGTAAAATCTCATAGGTATGCAACCTGCTAAATTGTTCGAGCGTTGCTTCTCTGACATTGGAGCACTAAGATTAAATGGAGCAATTTCACATTGTGGCATATGAGACAGAATGTGTTCTAAACAAACAAATCCTGGAATGACAGATTCATCATTCAGATTGTTATCTACCAAAATCATGAGGTGAAATATTTCCACATCACACTAAGAAGCTCCCTGCCATTATATATCCGTTAAATATATATATAATATTAAATATTATATGTTTGTATATATAATTATATATAATTATATATAATATATAATGCATAATATATAATATATTATATATATATTATGTATATATATACAATGAGGATAAAGGTTTGCACTACAATTATTCTGGAAATCAACGATTGGTCTAATCATTAGGTCATAGACTAGATCTATAGTGAGATTTTGATAAGGTTTACTTTTACTTGTATTAATTTTTAACGTAGCTCTGGATTGCATCAGCAGGTGTATCAAAGCATCTAGAGACCTTATGCACTTGCTTCTATGGATCTGAGCAAACTCAGCAGTACTTCCTCCAAGAGAATTTCTTTACTTTAATCTGCTGATAATAGTTTTAGATTTGCCAAAATGAAGTAGTTTCAGCATATAATTTCATGCTTATCTGAGAAAGTGATATATAAACTTGAATCACCTGGAATTGTTTTCCTTTGGGATATCTCCTACCAAAATCAATGCAGAGGCCAGGACAGGACGTGTGATGCCCCTGGCATTTATTTAGTTTTCATTTACAGGTACTTCTGGAGGTTGTCAGTCCACTGCACTGCAGGAGGTGAAGGCCAACTCCACCTTGGGCCCTAACTCATCTGCACTATATCTGGGAGTACTTTAAGATGCCCAGTCATCTCACCGCCTAAGTGCAGAATTTAATATGCTAGGATACACCATGGACACCTGAATGTCTGTGTTAGCTAATGCCAATTTCATTTGCTCAGCTCATATGCCTGCAATTTCTCCCTGCTTCTTGTTTTACCTTCCAATTCTTAGACGGGATTGGAGAAAAAAAGGTATTGAAAATCTGCTTATTGAACATCTACTATGTGCTTGTTTTAGAATTTATGGTGTTAGTTTTCAGAGCAATTTTATGAGAATGATATAAATATCCCTATGTTACAGACGTAAACAATTTCAAATACTTTATCACTGGCCCCAGGCTTCACGTATAGTTCACGAGAGAGCCATTGGCTGGAGTCTTACTACAAAGAGAACCCAGTAATATTCTTGCATGAATATCAGCACTGCTTAAATACCTTTTCAACAGAATCCCTCCCACAGTTCAGGACCTGTAGCTTCTGGAAGTTAGTCCAAATTTATCATATTCCCCCTTGGGCATTCCAACTTACTCTGCTGACGACTGTCCTTTGAGGATCGTGCCTTCATGCCGAATGGTGCCCCAGCTATCGCCCCACCTATTCCTGATGTTATTCCTCTCTCATGTGACCTCCATTTAACTCCCAACATGATTTACTTGTGAGCCCACATAGTAAACCAGGCGATGAGCTATTACCACATCTATTTCAGTGTCATCAAAAAGGTTTCATCTGTGATTGCAAACACCATTTGTTTTGCTTGGGTGCTAGGCATTGCTAGAGAACTCCTGCACAGGCTGAGGAGTCATAGTCCAAACTCTGTGTAAAGAAATGATTCATATGATAAAATTATACCTATACTTGATTTCTTCCTTATATTTTGAAATCATAGAATCCATATTTTATTCATCTGAATTATTATGGTACCAAATGATGTTTAAAGTCTGTATCTATTTTCTACTTTAGAGCTTAATAAACAGTAGATATTAACAATGTAGTTAGCAACTTCTTTTCAAAATTGGTCGCCAACATTTTGTAAGCCAAGAGCTTCAGCAGAACGATCCCCATCTATTGTAGTGTGTATTCATCTGCTGTGGGTGCCTACGAGCCTTTTATCTGTGGACATGGAACAAATCCGCTATGCTGCTGAGATTCATTAACATGCCATGGGAATCAGTGGGATGTCTGGTCATACTTAGGATGCATGTTCATTGAACAGACATCCTCTAAGAATATAATAAGAATGGGCGGCAGTGGACGGCTGGGGAAAGATCATGGACGTTAGAATCAGAAGGTTTATGTTTGAATCCCCCTATCTAACACTTGCAAGCTGTGCAACTGTAGGTACATTATTTAGCCTCTCTGAGCCTGTTCACTCCACTAAGAAAAGAGGATATTAATAGCCACATCTCAACAAAACTGCTAGAAAGACTGAAGAAAGGCAAATAATTACTGTAGAGCACGTAGCATGATGCCTTTAGTAGTCACTTAAACATAAAGATACTGATGATTAAAAGTAAATTACTCACTCCACTAAAGGTGAAGGACAATGGTTAAATCTTAGGATCCTGGTCAGAGAACAATGTTGAGTAAGTTCCATATTTCTAAAAATAAATCCCTACACTTATATATCATGCCACATCAGGGCATGTTGATTTTTTTTTTTTTAATTAGGGTTCCTATTGTATAAAGAGTTACATCTAAACTTGGCTTGGCATTTTAAGCCTTTCCACAATATAACTCTTGAAGATGAAAATAACCTTCATAAGTTCTCAGATTAAGCTTTGGAAAAACTCTGATCTCAGATCCTTCCATGATAATAGCTAGCTTACATTGCCATAGAACATACACTTTTCCCTAGAATATAAAGAAATCGTAACAACAACAAAAATAAAATGCATCCTGAATCTGCAGCCAAAAGATAAGTGCTTTGGGCTTTGAGGAAGACATGAGTTATGAAGTGAGTGGTTCCAAAAAAATTTTTTTTAAATAAGTGTATATCTTAAAAGCATTATCAAAAGTATCATTTGGTGTGAAACTGAGGTTGGCAACTAAAGGAAGTTAATGGCGTGTGCCCCTTGGAAACAATTGTATGGTTTCATGACTCCAATGAATTTTTTTCAAGATTCTTTGCTGCTAAGGAAGAAATTGCAAGTGGCTCCACCAAGTAGACACATTTTGGAATGAATAAAAAACACTGCCTAAGTGTATTCTAACATTTGACGATTCAATTATACATAATTGAAGGCAGTTTTCTTGAATTATGTATTTTTTTCCTTGCAAGAGAAGCAAACGCACTAGTATTGACCATTAACCTGAGCATCTAAACTTTCCTTTGCAGTCGTTTTACTTAAAAGACAAAAAGAGAGGTTGGCCTGGTGGCGCAGCAGTTAAGTTCGCACGTTCCGCTTCTCGGCGGCCCGGGGTTCGCTAGAGAAAGAGGGGCATGGGTGTTAGCTCAGGGCCAGCCTTCCTCAGCAAAAAGAGGAGGATTGGCAGTAGTTCGCTCAGGGCTAATCTTCCTCAAAAACAAAACAAAACAAAAGAAAAAACCCAAATAGAACCCCTCAAACTTGTGTGACTTACTCTGTCAGTAACTGTAGACCATTTAGAATATAAAGAATTATAAGAACTGATTTTACTTTATGAAAACTGATTAGCCAAACCCCTGTGGATTTCTTAACCATGCTGTAGTAAAATATAAGATCACTGTAGCAATTCCTTCATTAAATGAACTTACTGTTAACATATTGAATTAGTGAGCCTGTTAGCCACTATTCCGAGATTACAAGGTAATCCTTTAAAACTGTAGGAATTCTCTCATTCTATCCCTGTTAATTAGCTTTTCTCATCCTCCAGAAAGATTGTCAGTAAGGATTATTATAGTAGGTTTAATAATTCTAAAAATTTCATTTTTTTCTCATTATTTCAATGCATCATATTCTTTATGGTCCATATGTCTCATTGTTCTTTTATTTTCATTCGAGCATCATAAAGAGGTCATCTTACTTTATCATATGCAAATATGCACAGGTGTTCTAACTAAATAGAAAATTGTTAGTTTAGCACCAGAAAGAGATTCCTTTTAAAATATTTCTTGTTGAAGGGACCACCTTCCATTTTTGCTGTTCATTCCTTGTGAGAAATTATCATATAGTTGTTAAGAAGAGGAGCTTTGGAGCCAGACCCGGGGAGCTTGCATCAATCTTTGGTACTTGCTAGCATCTCACTGTGCCCCAACTTCCTCAGCTATAAAATAGGGTTAATAATAATAGGTTTAATACTAGTCATAGGTTTTTAATGAGAATTAAATGAGTTAATATTTTAATTGCTTAGAAGGATACCTGGAACATAGTAGGTTTATCTAAATTTTGCCAAACAAAAGAAAAAAAGTCCATTGCCACATATGACTGCCTCCATCATTCCAAAGTAAAATTTGTTCTGCTTTCATTATTTCTCTTGAATCCCTTTACAGTGTTTGCATTGTTTTATTTCTTTTCTGTGCCAGAGGTCAATTATGTTCTTTGTGGGAGACATATGAGTCACTAGCTCTGGGCATCAAGATTTGGGGAACTGACGTCAAGTAACAGGTCCATTCCCCACCCTGATGTATTCTACAGCAGTTGACCAATATTACTGTTCCGAGCTACTCTTTCTCAATGAAAACAATCACAATATGTCTGTATTTAATGAAGTATAGTGCTGGCCAAGTTAATGTCTATATTCATAAACAGACTGTCATCTTAGTAGAAACATTTTTTCATAAGCAAGGCAGTTGCTATTGAAAGTCACAAGAAAACCATGAAAAGACCCCCCTAAAAATATATCAGTTTTATTTTGTTTCATTTTCTGATAGAACATTATTTAGTTTTAAAATTGCTAGCTCACTGAGGATTGTAATTACTAAGAATCATGGGAAGGGAAGGTGGGGGGGATTTATTATGCAAGGGGTAAAGATCAAGTCATTATAAAATGCTGCATTACAAAAAATAAGAAATCCACTCCAACTGGCATATGTATACAGCATGTGTTGAGCTGGTGAATGATCATTTTTGAGGAGCTCTCTGTTGCCCCTAAGTACTGTACAAATGCTAGGATGTTAGCTACAACAAATGTTTATGACCCCATTGGCCCTGCACATTGAAAACTGCACTGGGTGATTTGATTTATTTCCCAACATTACTTAAAAATCACGTTAATTTAAAAAACTTGGAACTTCAAGGTGTGTACTACAGTTGTGTACATAAATATTTTCTAAAGAGTCTAACAAAAATACTAAAGGAAATGGACCTATAAGGACAATACTTATAAGAAAATGGACACTTCCATTTTGATTTTCTTCACTCAAAGAATAAGTTGACCTATAATTTCATGGTTCATAAGTTACTTTAATTAGTTGAGTAGTTGGCTTTTACAGTTAAGAACCATTCTGCTTTATGGGACACCTTTGTAGCATTTGTCTGTTTTTTGAAAATAAACCCTCAAAATTTATTCCAGATGTGCAAGAATGGCTCAACATCCACACATCAATCAATGTGATTCACCATATTAACAAAATGGAGAAGAAAAACATGTGATTATCTCAATAGATGCAGAGGGAGCATTTGACAAGATTCAGCATCCTTTTATGATAAAACCCTGCAAAAAATGAGTATAGAAGGAAAGTACTTCAACATAATAAAGGCCATATAAGACAAATCGACAGCTAACATGATACTCAATGATGAAAAACTGAAAGCTATCTCTCTGAAAATAGGAACAACACAAGGATGTCCACTCTTACCACTCTTACTCATCATAGTATTGGAATTCCTAGCCAGAGCAATTAGGAAAGAAAAAGAATAAAAAGTATTTAAGTTGGAAAGAAAGAAGTACAATGGTCATTATTTGTGGATGACATGATTTCATATATAGAAAATCCTTAAAAATCCATCAAAAAATTAGAAATAACAAACGAATACAGTAAAATTGCAGGGTACAAAATCACCATATAAGAATCACTTGCACTTCTATACACTACCAACAAAAGAGTAGAAAGAGAATTCAAGTACAATCCTATTTATAACAACAACAAAAGAATAAAATATTTATAATTTAGCCAAGGAGTTGAAAGACCTGTACACTGAAAGCTGAAAGAAACTGAAGGAGACAGAGAAATGGAAAGATATTCTGTGTTCATGGATCGGAAGAATTAATATTGTTAAAATGTCCACACTACCTAAAGCATTCTACAGATTCAGTGCAATCTCTATCAAAATCCCAATGACATTTTTCATGGAAATAGAACAAAGAATCCTACAATTTATATGGAGCAACAAAAGACCCCAAATAACCGAAGGAATCCTGAGAAAAAAGAACAAAGCTGGAGGTATCACACTCCCTGATTTCAAAGTATGGTAATCAAAATAACATGGTACTGGCAGAAAAACAGACACACAGATAAATGGAAGAGAATTGAGAGCCCAAAAATAAACCTACACGTTTACTGGCAGATAATTTTTGACAAAGTATCAGGAACATAGAGTGGAGAAATGAAAGTCTCTTCAATAAACGGTGTTGGGAAAACTGGACAACCACATGCAAAAGAATGAAAGTAGACTATTATCTTACACCATACAGAAAAACTAACTCAAAACAAATGAAAGACATGAATGTAAGACCTGAAACCATAAAACTCCTAGAGGAAAACATAGGCAGTACTCTCTTTGACATTGGTTGGCAATAACTTTTTGGATATGTCTTCTCAGGCAAGTGAAACAAAAGAAAAAATAAATAAAGGTACTACGTTAAACTAAAAAGCTTCCACACAGCAAAGAAAACCATTAATAAAATGAAAAGACAACCTATTGATTGGGAGAATATATTTGCAAAGCATATATCTGATAAAGGGTTAACATCCAAAATATATAAAGAACTTGTACAACTCAACAACAAAAAAAATCAATCAAACCAATTAAAAAATGGGAAGAGGATATGAGTAGATATTTTCCAAAGAAGATGTACAGCTGGGCAACAAGCACGTAGAAAGATGTTCAACATCACCCGTTATTAGGGAAATGCAAATCAAAAACGTGATGAGACATCACCTCATGCCCATTTTAACAGCTATTATTAAAAAAGCCAAGAAATAACTAGTGTTGGAAAGGATGTGGAAAAAAGGGAACCAACGTACAATGCTGGTGGGAATGTAAATTTGTGCAGCCACTATAGAAAACAGTATGGAATTTCCTCAAAAAATTAAAAAAGAACTACCATATAATCCAGTTATTCCACTTCTGGGTATTTATCCAATGAACATGAAAACACTAATTTGAAAAGATACATGCACCCCTATGTTTATTGCAGCATTATTCACAACAGCCCAGACTTGAAAACAACCTAAGTGCCCATCAGCGGATGAATAGACAAAGAACATGTGGAATATATATACAATGAAATACTACTCAGCCATAAAATAAGATGAAATCTTGCCATTTGTGACAACACGGATGGAATTTGAGGGTATTATGCTAAGTGAAACAAATCAGATGCAGAAAGAAAAATACCATATGATTTCGCTCAAATGTGAAAGACAAACAAACGAACACATGGATGTAGAGAACAAATTGGCGGTTACCAGGAAGAAAGTGGGGGAGTGTGAAAGGGGTAAAGGGGCACATGTGTACCGTGACAGATGGCAACTAGACTTTTGGTGGTAAATGCAATGTAGTCTATACAGAAGTTGAAATATAATGATGTACACCTACAATTTATATAATGTTATAAACCAATATTACCTCAATAAAAATTAAATTAAATTAAAAAAAACCCTTTAAAGTCACTATCTATATCATGAATTTTAATTAATTGGTATCTGAATGGTTCAGGGGAACATTATAAAAAAGTTTAAAGATTTCAATGAAAGAATAGAAATAATGTAATTTTCAGATTGCATTCTAGTTTCCATAATTTCTATTTTCAGATTGTTGCTTTTTAAATACAACAAATGACTACTGAATATCTTGCTAAATATGAGATATTTCATAAGGAACCATAAAAGCATATTCACAAAGCAACTATTTTCTCTAAACTGTTCATAGGCAAGCACAATGTTTCTGAAAAACAAGATTGAAAAGTCCCTATCTGTACCATACGCATAGTAATACTATATAGTGCAATCCACCACTGTACAACGTATCTTACATTTCAGTTGAAGTCTCAGGCAGTAAGGACAATCAAGACTGTCAGATACTTAAAAGACTTACCTAATAAAAGAGCCTTGAGCAAAAAGTGTTCATTATGTAAGAAACAATTGTTGTCTCTAACAAGATTTTAAGTTCATAAATAAACAAAAGAACAGTAATTGGCAAGAAACTAGTAGAATTAGTTATATGGCACTCCATTTAGTAGAACACAATCAGAAGTAACTGGCTAGATAGAAATATTGCTGATAGAGTATCTTCTTATTCATAGAGGGAGAGCATTACATAACAATGTCTAATTCCATCTGTCTTCTAATTATTTATGCCAGTCATACTTTATCTCACACTGTTAGTTCAAATTTTTGGACCTTAAAGTATATGTTTTAAAATTGTGTACTTTTCCTCAAAACTGCTATTCTGAACTCTGCAATAGCTTCTTAATCAAGGATAAGATATAGATTATGTCACCTTGTATCCCACATCCTCACCAATTTTCTTGAGACCAAATCAGACATGCACGCCTTGAAAGTCTGAAATTTGGTAAAACTTCACTAGTTGAGAATTTAGCAATTTAAAACTTGTAACAATTTAGACAGCTCCTGGGTTGCAATGTACCTTTATTTAATTAATCATTTCTTCCCTGCATGTATTAATTCTGTAACTCTTCCCAAAGAGCATAAATTAACTCTGTAAAATATTGTAGAAGTTATTATTACAGAACATATGACTTGTGAATTTCAGAAGCACACATGAAATAATAAACAAATGTGATTTTCCTTTCATTCCACTTGGGTTGTCTTTCTAACACTGTAGATGTGTATTTATGTATCTACATTTTCTAAATTTATATGCTTTGTAACAAATAAAAGACATTTGAAAATAACTGGGTAGAGGATAATTTATGGTTATCAATTTGGTACCCAAGAGGTCAGATTCAGGACGTTTACTTTATTAACAAGAGTAAGTCAACCAGCCACAGAATAACAAATAACATACAAATGTTTAGACATCCGTCTCCTCACTCCATTTTTAAAGTTCCCTTAAGGCCTGTACTAAGAAAACAAATTTGATTGGATTTGTTAGTCACATTTTGAGCTGTTCTGATTAAAAGGAGTGAAAGTGGATTCTTGAAAAATACCCAGAGGGCCGGCCCCGTGGCTGAGTGGTTAAGTTTGCATGGTCTGCCTTCTGCGGCCCCGGGTTTCACTGGTTCGGATCCTGGCTGCGAACATGGCACTGCTCATCAGGCTACTTTGAGGTGGCGTCCCACATGCCACAACTAGAAGGACCCACAACTAAACATATACAACTATGTATTGGGGGGATTGAGGGAGAGGAAGCAGGAAAAAAAAAAGAAGATTGACAACAGTTGTTAGCTCAGGTGCCAATCTTTTAAAAAAATAAAATAAATAGAAATACCCTATAACTTAATTTATTTAAGTCAAACTAGTTTCCCCTTGAACTGATTTGTATTAGTGAGGTTTTACTAAAATTTACCTAATTAGCATAAAACCAAAATACCCTATATTATGCTAAACCTCAAATTTAAGTCATATTATAAAACAGCAATTCTCAATTTTTTTCAGTCCATGATCTCGGAATTAGACTTAAACATCAGTGGAATAGACAACCACTTAGAAGATACTTTTTGAGGAGTGCTTGTACCTGATCCAACAAATAAACTAACTCTGTAACCAGAGGCCCACCAGGACAAATTTGAATTGACCCCACCTCTTATCAACAGAGTGACTAAGAATTGTTTTTCAGAAAATTTGCAAAGGCATATAGATAGAGCATGTGCAGAAGAGGAAATCTTGACCCGAAACGACAGCAGAACCAAAGATTCTCCTCCCCATGGAACCAAAGGACCAGAACGTGACTGGAACTTGAAAGTTGGATTCTCATCAGAGGTGAGGGGTCCGCTGTCTAGGAAGATCTGGTGTTAAAACCCATTCCCCACCTTAGCACAAACGTCTAAAATCTTACTATAAAGGTTTAAAACTTTACCATAAATGTTTAAAACCTTACCACAAATGTATAGAACCTTACCACAAATGCTTAAAGCCCACCAATCCAAACCCAGGCTGCCGGAGCTTCCCCGTGCCAGCCTATTCTCTTAACCTCTTAAATTACACACCAGATCTTGAATCAGGGAGACAGACCGGAGAGCACATCTCTCCTGTCTCCTTGCAGATTGATCTCACAAATAAAGCTGCTTTTCTTTTCCCAAAGACTGAAACTCTAATAAATTGGCTCGTTATGCACATTGGGTGGTAAGCCCTTGCTTGGTAACAACTCCACTATTAATATCAAACCACACTAGGAAGAAATATGGATTTGCTGCCACATTTTCACACTAGAGTCTGGCATAAAACCACCTAAAATCCTTTATGGAACACACATTGAGAAACACAACTTAAGAATATTTCTTACCCATTCATAAAAATCAGTTAAAAGGAATAGAGAGGAAATATCAAGTGTTTCCCTTCATACCTGTGGTTGGGGATGAGTCCAGATCTCCACAGTTGTTGCCTCTTTCATAGGGGTGCGAGAACGTACAACCTCCTTCACTGGCTTTAGAAGGGAAAAAAAAATAGAAGTATTTTTTAGGGGTTTGTTAAAAGTGAAAAACATGGTGCATTGCATACATGCATCAAACACAGGTAAATAAGGTAATGCCTGGGTAAATATCTCTTCTAGATATAATAGTTATTGAGGGCTCACAATGTGGCAGGTGCAGCTCTAGGTAGTGGGAATAAAAAAACAGAAAATAAATTCCTTTTCTCATGGAGCTTACACTCCAGTATTAAATTTAGGAGTTCCATTAAGCTTATGAATGGAATTGTGGAGGACAATTTAAAATATTTAAGTGGGTTAAATTTGAGCTGGAGAGAATTTCAGTCCAATGCTTTTACAACTCTGTGGCTTCGACAGCTTGTATTTGTAAATTCATCCTTGTTTGAAATTAAAGTCTATCCTGTGTCTGCCACCACATCACAAACTTGCTATCTGTTATACAAAGATATTTAATAGACGTTATAAATGCCAAGAAATTTGTGAACCAATACACAGATACTAATCTCCCAGCCCAGAATAATTACCAAGGTCTTGAAAAGATGGCGTCCTTATCAATTAAACTTTCCTCAGGACATAGAGAGGGTACGTTCTCTGTTTTAAAAATATTGAATGTATACTACACACATTTTCTGTACATGTGATTTTAGTATGGGGTAAAAGAATAGGTAAAATGTTATCATTTGATCAATGGAAAGGAAAGATTTTTCAAGGAAACTGAGAAAACCCAACTCAGCGACTGTTGGAAGCTTTCATGCTCTAATAGCAGAGCTGAGTAGTAGTGAGAGAGACCTTATATTACACTCTCAGGACTTTGAACTACTGTTTGATTTACTACAATTTGCAGTGTTGCCACTATTACTTGACAGGGTTTGGGAAGGGAGGAGAACATCCCATCAAAAAATATGTCTCCCTGTATAAGGATTATTTTATGCTGATAATTTTTAAGAAACAGCAAACATAGGAAAAGCTCTGAAAACTGAGTAGAAGTTACCCTTTTGTAAGAGACATTGACATTTATAAGGGAAAACTCCATTTGTAAGGATGGCTCCCTCTCTGTACCAATAAGAAGAGGATGACTAAATCTCTAGAAACTCTTATCGATGGAGAAGGCAACACACCTAAATCTGCATAACAGCCTTACCCTTGTTTACTGTGTTCTTCCTGGTAACCTTCTATAACTGGCTCTCCCACCCCCAACATTTTCTTTTGTCTTTAGCTGGAAATGGTACAGGCATATCTTGTTTTACTGTGCTTCACTTTATTGCACGTCACAGATACTGCGTTTTTTCAAATTGCAGGTTTCTGGTAACCCTCGGTGCAGCAAGACTATTGGTGCCATTTTTCCAACAGCATTTCCTCACTTCATGTCTCCATGTCACATTTTGGCAATTCTTGTAATATTCCAAACACTTTCATTATTATATTTCTTATGGTGATCTGTAATCATTGATCTTCGATGATGCTACTGTGATTGTTTTGGGGACCACAAACTGTGCCCATATAAGAAGGCGAACTTAATCAATAAATGTAATGTGTGTTCTGACTGTTCCACCAACCAGCAGTTCAGTATCTCTTCTGCTCCTAGGGCGTCCCTATTCCCTGAGACACAACAATTTTGAAATTAGGCCAATTAATAACCTTACAATGACCTCTAAGCGTTCAAGTGAAAGAAAGAGTTGCACATCTCTCATTTTAAATCAAAAGATAGAAATGATTAAGCTCAGTGAGGAAGGCATGTCAAAAGACAAAATAAGCAGACAGCAAGGTCTCTTGTGCCAGTTAGCCAAGTTGTGAATGCAAAGAAAATGTTCTTGAAGGAAAACAAACAAGCTGCTCCAGTGAACACATGAATGATAAGAAAGCTAAGCAGCCTTATTTCCGATATGGAGAAAGTTTTAGTGGTCTGGATAGAAGATCAAAACAGCCACAACATTCCCTTAAGCCAAAACTTAACCCAGAGCAAGGCCCTAACCCTCTTCAATTCTATGAAGGCTGAGAGAGATGAGGAAGCTGCAGAAGAAAAGCTTGAGTCTAGCAGAGGTTGGTTCATGAGATTTAAGGAAAGAAGCCATCTCCATAACATAAAAGTGTAAGCTGAAGCAACAAGTGCTGATGTAGAAGCTGCAGCAAGTTATCCAGAAGATCTAGCTAAGACAATTAATGAAGGTGGTTACACTAAACAACAGATTTGCAATGTAGACAAAAGAGCCTTATATTGTAAGAAGATACCATCTAGGACTTTCACACCTAGAGAGGAGAAGTCAATGCCTGGCTTCAAAGCTTCAAAGGGCAGGCTGACTCTCTTGTTAGGGGCTAATGCAGCTGGTGACTTTCAGTTGAAACCAACACTCATTGACCATTCTGAAAATCCTAGGTCCCTTAAGAATTATGCTAAATCTACTCTGCTTGTGCTCTCTAAATGAACAACAAAGCCTGAATGACAGTATATCTGTTTACAAGATGGTTTACTGAATATTTTAAGCCTACTATTGATAGCTACTGCTCAGAAAGAGATTCCTTTCCAAATATGACTGCTCATTGACAATGCACCTCGTCACCCAAGAGCTCTGATGGAGACGTACAATGAGATTGATGTTGTTTTCATGCCTGCTAACACAACATCCATTCTGCAGCCCACGGATCAAGGAGTAATTTCAACTTCAAGCTTTCTTATTTAACAAATGCATTTCATAAGGCTGTAGGTGCCCTAAATAGTGATTCCTCTATATAGATCTGGGCAAAGTAAGTTGAAGACCTTCTGAAAGGGATTCCCCATTCTAGATGTCATTAAGAACATTCATGATTCACAGAAATACGTCAAAATAGCAACATTAACAGCAGTTTGAAAGAAGTTGATTCCAATTCTCATGAATGATTTTGAGAGACTGAAGACTTCAGTGGAGGAAGTAACTGTAGATGTGGTGGACATAGCAAGAGAACTAGTACTAGAAGTGGAGCCGGGGGCTGGCCCTGTGGCCAAGTGGTTAAGTTCGCGCGCTCCGCTGCAGGCGGCCCAGTGTTTCGTTGGTTCGAATCCTGGGCGCGGACATGGCACTGCTCAACAAACCACACTGAGGCAGCGTCTCACATGCCACAACTAGAAGGACCCACAACGAAGAATATACAACTATGTACCGGGGGGCTTTGGGGAGAAAAAGGAAAAAAATAAAATCTTAAAAAAAAAAAAAAAAAGAAGTGGAGCCTGAAGACGTGACGGAATTGCTGCAATCTCGTGACAAAACTTTAATGAATGAGGAGTTGCTTCTTATGGATGAGAAAAGAAAAGGGTTTCTTGAGATGGAATCTACTGGTGAAGATGCTGTGAAAATTGTTGAAATGGCAACAAAGGATTTAGAATATTACATGAACTTAGTTAACAAAGCAGCAGCAGGGTTTTAGAGAACTGACTCCAATTTTGAAAGAAATTCTACCGTGCGTAAAATGCTATCAAACAGCATTGCGTCCTATAGAGAAATCGTTTGTGAAAGGAAGAGTCAATCGATGTGGCAAACGTCATCATTTTCTTAATTTAAGAAGTTGACACAGCCATCCCACCTTCAGCAACCGTCACCTTGGTCAGTCAGCAGCCATCAACATCGAGGCAAAACCCTCCACCAGCAAAAACATTACAACTCACTGCAGGCTCAGATGATGGTTAGGATTTTTTATCCACAAAGTATTTTTTAATTAATGTGTGTACAATGTTTGTTGGACATAATGCTATTGCACACTTGATACACTACAGGATACTGTGAACATAACTTTTATACGCACTGGGACACAAAAATTTCATGTGACTCTCTTTATCGTGATATTTACTTTATTGTGAGGGCCTGGAACTGAAGCCGCAGTATCTGAGTTATGCTTGTATTTAAGGTGATGGCTTGGGCCATTTCGGAGAATTACTCAGTTTTCCCAGGTATCTCCCATGTATACAGGAGTTACACATGTTACTAAAGGTCTGTTTGTTCTTCTCTTGTTAATATCTTTTTTATTACAGGGGGGTTTCAGCCAAGAACATGGAAGAGTAGAGGGAAAATTATTTTTCCTCCCCTACAGTTTCAAGTGCCTCACCCTTATTATTTTGCCGTAAGAGTTTATTTTATTTATTTTTACTTCTAGTACATTCTCATAATGTCAAACCAAGAAAAGAAGTGACGATCAGATTTGGACCATCACACTTTTAAGGCCCAGTTAAGCAAGAATTATTTCGTTGTCAAATTAATTAGCAAATCACGTTTATTGTACAATGACACTATGGCTGTGACAAAAAGAATGCGGTACACATTGATATGGTCAGGCTAAGCACTCGTCACAGTATTCAACTGACAGGGAAACCAGTCAGAAAATTAAAATGGAATGTCTCCTCACAGTAGAATTTCTTCACAAAAATAATTAAGAAATAAAGATGAAACTGTGACTGAAGTAAGTCTCATTTGTTAGCCAAGTAGAGAAAACCGCTTACTGGTGGTGAGTCAATTAAATTGTGTTTGCTTGCAATAACCATAAGAAAAGTGTCTAAAGAAAATAAATTTCAGACTATTAGTCTTTCAGCAAGTACAGTTACTCATAAAGTTGAGAACATTGAGAGCAACATCAATAGAGAATTTAAGAAAACAAGGACACAATTTCCAGTGGTTTTCCTTGTCTTCTTCATGAGTTAATAGATGTTACCAACAATGCTTAGTTGTTATTATCTACTTGAGGAAGCAATGCCAAGTCTGAACTGACTGAAGAATTAGCCTCTCTGAATGAATAGTCTGTGTAGGAGAAACAGGCAAGAATATTTTCAAAAAGCCTACGGTTATTTATTGTATCAGCAGTTACTTTGTGGAAAATATTTGAGTCTATCATGTGTTATTGAACCGGTAATGTTAACAGTGAACCTCATTCATTATTGTTAATGAATTATTGTCATTTCCGTCAAAAATAGAAACTGAATATCCTGACTGGCCCTACCATACAAGCAGCTGGATGGCTTAGCAGTGGCAAAGTTTTATTGAGATTTTTTGAGCTCAGAGCCAAGATTGAAGTTTTGCTCAATGAGAAGCACTCTTGACCACTATTATTGGACACTGAATCACTTTGGAAATTAGTTTTTGCTGCAGATTCGATAAAGTCTCTTAACTCAACCTAAAATAATTCAACAAGGTAAAACAGTGCTTAGATGCAAAACTTATACTGCAGTAAAGTCATCTTGATGACAACCAAAAGTGTTTGAATCACAAGTAATGTCAAGTTACATTATACATTCCTGAGCTTTAGAAGTCAAAACAAGAAGCATAATCTCCACCTCCACACAAATTTGCAATGGATTGCAGCAAATATGCAAGTGAGGAGCTTTGGCATGACCTTCGATTAGAAAGGGTTAATCTTCAGTATAATGGCATGCTAAATGGAAATTATGAAGGAAAGAATCTAATAGAATTCCTTACATGCCTTCAAAGAGATGGATATGTTGAGATAAAACTATATGCTTGTGGCTTGATATCAGTATTTGAAAGTATTTATTTGTGTGAAAAGACATTTTCAGAGATCAGATACACAGTGCATTCATTTCATTAGTAGGTCTGTATTGCATAAAAAATTGAACTTATTGGGGCCGGCCCTGTGGCCAAGTGGTTAGGTTCGCGCGCTCCGCTGCAGGCGGCCCAGTGTTTCGTCAGTTCGAATCCTGGGTGCAGACATGGTACTACTCGTTGAGCCACACTGAGGCGGCGTCCCACATGCCACAACTGGAAGGACCCACAACTAAGAATGTACAACTATGTACCGGGGGTCTTTGGGGAGAAAAAGGAAAAAATAAAATCTTTAAAAAAAAAATTGAACTTATTATTGCTATAGTTGATGACTTGAATATCATCTCTTGAAATTTTGTGGGAGTTTGTTTTCTCTTTTATTATATAAATTCCTACTCTGGGCCTTTACAGGAAAAGTTTACTGACCCTTGATCTAGGGGAAAGGGAAAGAAAGAGTAACAATTGTGATTAATGGGCAAGCCTATGAAATAAATAGTCCGGTAGACTTTAGATGCACAGAGTGAAGAGAAGTTTTTTTGGCAGAGAAAGCAATATGGTCCAAGGCAGGGAAACCCAGGATGTGCTCAGCATAACTGGAACGCCCTGGGGATGCAGCTGAATGGTGGAACAAATGTATTTGAGCAAAGTGTGTGCTACAAGAGTTTCCAAGTCGATTTGTTTTCAGCTCTCAGATTTAACTTTATTTTTATATCAAGCCTTATTAGAGTTGCATTTCCCATGCACGTTTTAAGCATCTGATTTAAAAATTTTCTGTCAACTGTGAGCAGCTTTACATCTGTCTGAGCTGCCCTCTGTCAAATGCATAAAGCTGCATTTAAATGTCTATTGAATTAAGCAGAGATGGTATTTTAGGTGCTTAAACGTTTAAAGTATGTGGATGTATCTTGTTCATTTAAATTTGGCAACTAAACATCTCTATTGTATAATATGTTTCAATATTCAAATAGTAGTAAAAGTTTATTGAATTTTGTTTTGTAGAAAAAATTACAACTTAAGGGTAAAATAACACTCCCATCCCCCACAACGTTTTCCCATTACACCCCCTCGTCCACCAAACCCTATAGTTATAAGACTAATAACTAAGAAATCATCTAATGAAATTGCTGTAATATACAAAACTGCTGAGGATTAACTATAATGCAAGTGAGAGAAATGGCAATTCTAAGAAATATTAGTCTTCAAATACATTTATGCTTGACTTTTTTAAGAAAATGAAGTGTGGTTCATCAGCGACACCTGAGAAATAAACTGCAGATCTGCATTTCTGTTTCCTTACATGCACCGCATACTGAACCAAACTGTATCTTCCCTTTTACGGAGTCAGATGTCAAGCCGTCAAGAAAAAAGCAAAGTGCTATAATCACAGTCTTTACAGATTTAAGCCTCATTTTAATGCAGTTCATATTAAGACAGTGCTCAATAGTGAAAAGTGAGAAGTGCGTCTTACCATTGATCTTAAAGAGTTTAGAGAAGTGTCACTGGCCTTACTGGTAAAAAGAAAAAAATAATACTTCCAAGAGAAGGATGGATAAACACTGGATCTTCTTCTTATCCCCGAATCGGATATTACTAGTTCATAGTTTAGACATTGGAAGGGAATTTGACGTTGTTTAAAAATGTATATAAACCTTTAAGCACTAATACATTATTTCACCAGTGACGTCCGGTTGGTCTAACAAAATAGATGTACACGAAAGAAAGATGCTCTTTTATATAATTTCACGTTTCAGAATTTTGAAATTTCATCGCTTAAAGAATTGGTCATAGTCTGCTTGAATGATTTTATTTATGGATATGGGAAAGAGCTGGCTCATATGGAGCATTGATTCAGAGTAAATGCCCAAAACTCTATTAAATCTCCCCCAATTTTCTGTCTGAGGTAAGAAGTAAGGAAATTTTCAGCCAAATTTCCATTCTCAGAAATGTGAATTATAGCTCAAAATATATACAGTGATATAGATTTTGTGACAAATGGGAAAATATTTTCAGCTTACAAAGGATTTAGTTTTTCAGGAAAATAATAAGAAACTGTAACAGCTTACATAAAAGAATAAAATTCACTTCCCAAAATATCACTACCTTGCTGAAAAAGGCTTGTGAAGTAACGTAATTTGATTGAACCCTTTGAGTCTGGGAGTACTTCTAACTATGCTTCTCAAATGTTTTCCTGACAGTGTCACACAGACTCTGAGCTTTAGTGACTTATATTAACTGCATTCTTTAACCTAACTAATCCCCAAACTAGTGGGTGAGGTAAACGTAGACTGATTCTGTGATAGCTTTAAGGAGAAATGTGGGATGCATCCTTTATTCTCCCACCTGGAAATTTTATTGCCATTCAAACCTAATGGTAAGAAAATCATAGAATAAGATCATGATATTTCTGACTGCAGTCTCAACATTACATTATTGTTTCAAATCTAGCAAAAGGAGAGTCCAGAGGAGCTTCACTGTATTTAGCAATTACATTTCTTTCTCAAATGTAACAGGTTTTCCACTAAAAATGTATGTATGCTTCCGTTTTCTCAGTAATCATACACACACTAGGAATCTCAGATTTTGCAGAAATGTGACATTCTAAATTAGCAGAGTCATCACTTTATTTTACTTGCCAAAGACTATAAGTGAGTTTAACTGATAGATTATTGTTACTTCAGTGCCATATAGTGGACATAGTGACAGATTAGGGGAAAAAAGTCTTCTCAACCATCATATGAGACATTTCTTGGAGTCCTCTGCAATATCCAACACAATGATATATGCCTAAAGACATATAAGTATGTGGGTGATGTTTCTAGTGATTACATTTATAAAAACTTTTCCTCGTTCTCGTTTACTTCCTTCTAAGAAATCAAGATCTTTATTATAGAAATAATATCCATCAAAACTATGGCAAAATTTACAAATATGAAATGTAATTGATGCTTATTTTTGCCTATGATATATTTAATTGAAGGATTTCATGTTAAAATCCTTGGCAGAATATCAACTTTTAATTTGTATAGTAAATTACAGGGCACATTTTTCAATTGGAGTGAATACACTCCAGAAATTTCCTGAAATAGGACAAACCCTTAGATAATTCCTACTCTCCTTAATGTTTCTTAAGGTCCTCCTGCCATGCTTTTCTGTCTCACAATTAGCAGAGGTGGTAGACAATATCTAAGGAGGAAAAGATAGATGTTTAAAAGAGATTAAAATCTACTCAGCAATATGGTATAACAGTGGAAAAGGCAGGGACTTTGCAATCTGCATCCAGTTCTACATCTTACTAGTTTTATGAACTCTGTCAAGTTAAAAACGACTCTCAGTTTCATCATCTGTGAAATGAGTGTAATACAATGAGCCTCTCAGGATCATTGTATTACACCGAGTTACTATAGTAAAGTGCCTGGCGCTTTATAATTATCCTCTTCACTTGAACTATTATGGACGTATCTTCCCCAATAACATGACGTGGAAGCCATCTAGAGCCGTCCACCACATGGTTCCCTCTATCTCTGTCTCCCTCTCGCTCTCCTTTCACCTCAACATTTTTGAAACTAGAAATTCCAATTACTAACAAAAGGCTTTTGTATATCTGAAAAATAAAAATCACCAGCTGCTACAATAAATAGCACAGTAATGTGATGGTTGAGGGAAGAGGAAACAGGAAAGGCAGACATTAATTATTCTTTACTTTTTCCAATTATTACATAACCACTAATTAGGAGAAAAGTATTTTGGTTATAGATAAATTTCTCATAGCCAAACAAAAATAAACTATTTGTGAATTTAGTTGGCATTCAAAGAAAAAGTTGGTTTATAGAACTAGAGACTTCTTGAAATCTTCAAAATTTGAGAATCAATATTAATCATATTTATGAATACGTAGAGATAAATAAAAATACACAAACCTAAATTGACTATTTTAAGTTTTAAAATGAATTGACTAATTAAGATATTATAGAATGCATCTAAATTTGCTTAAAAATCAATGAAATTTTTTTGGATAGAGGCAAGAAGGAGAGGAGTTGGATTGAATGAATTTAAGCACGGAGTTTGATATTTGCTATTCATTTAAAATTTTCAAGTATCCTTAATATATTCTGTTTCCTAAAACTACTGTATAGATTGCATGCTTGAAGAAATATGACAAACTTAAGCTTTCCTAATAAGTTATACAGAGTAAAGTGTTCCCATGTAAACTGACAAACTGAATTTATACTATGTTTTTTGGAGATGAGACCAGGCCAGAAAATGGACAATTTATTAATGTTTCCTGTTCACAAGGTAATGGGGGCACATTTGTCAGAATTAAAGGGACATGCAAACCTATGTTTATTAGCATTCTGGCACAGATAGGACATCAAAAATCTAGAACACCTTTCATTCTCTGATTAATCGTCCTTTATTGTTTGTATGTTTTTTGCTTTGTTCGTTTTGGTTTTTACTTGCTAATTGATGTCGAGACATGGATTTCTAAAAGCAAAACACAAATTTTATAGTGGTAGATGGAATGGTGTGGAAATGATTTAACACCAGTTTAATATAAACTAAAATTTATTTTAAGACCATATATCTTTTTCTAGGATAAGTGCCATCATCAAAGCAAAAATGATGAGGTCAAGAAAAATAGTGTTGGGTTATTCCATAGGTTTGTCTAGTATTTTCCAGGACGGTCTGAGTCCCTCTGAAGTGGTTTGGCATCACAAGAATATGCTGATCCTCCTTCTGGATGTAGTTAGACCTAAGGCAAATGTGGTGAAAAGAGAGGAGTAATTTGGGAGGAATATATTCATTTATCCATAAGGATTCCAAGGGTTCTGCCAAAAGCAAACAGCTATTTTGAAATTGTCTTCAAAGGTAACAAATCACCAGGTGGAAAAATCAACAAGCTTGGAGGACTTAATTAGATCTTTTATCTTAATCATCAACGAGATGAGTGTTCGAGTGTGTGTTTAAGGAAGGGGGAATGTTATAGCAGGGGGATGAATTAACACTTAAAAGCTCAGAGGTTTAACAAAACCTGCCATGAGATTTGCCAGATGGTTTGGTACCGGATTGTAAAACTTGAAACTAATCTTCGTTTAAGAGTTTTAATGGTTGTATCTCTCTTATAAAGCCTCTTGCTCTTCTGCTAGGGTGATTCTGCAAAATTATAGATCAGGCTTTAAAGAACGGCTTCTATGAACAGAGTCTCCTTAAATCTCAGCTAAACTGAGCAAGAAGATTACATGTTATTATGATGGAGCACAGCAGGATTTTCCCCCAGCAAACATAATGATGTGAAAAAGGATAAAGCTATCACTCTGTGCAAAGAGGTCAGCCATAGAAGAACAATGCTTTTCACGCAGATTATCTGCACATGCTGAAATGTTCACATTGCAAAAGCTTTTTCTTAATGTTTCTGTGAAGAGCTCTGATCCTGACAAGCATCCAAATCTAGATAGCAAGACCCAGTGATCATATATCTCTATGAGCTGGCCTGCCCTAGGGCACTTGGAAGAGATTGTATCTGTCACAGACATTACTGGAGAAAAATAAAATATAATATTTATTTCTCAGGTAATTTATATTTAACCCTAGCTTGTCAATTTTATTTGAGGAAGAAGACATTTTCTCATTTTTACATAACTTAAGCTTGTTAAATTTAAGAATAAAAAAGCACACAAAAGAGCAAAACAGTAACTACACAGAACTGTAATTCAGTATGTATTTTCATATCTTAGTATTCCTACTGAAAGCCAATTACGCTATGTGTCATAATAATGAGCCTCAAATATTCAGTAGAAGAGTTACGCAGTCATCAGATTAATTAACACCAGATTGTTTGAACTTTCATATTTTAAATACCAAGCCTTATCAGAAAATACCAGTAAATTATGTTTAACACCTTAAAAGAATAATTTATGTTTGCTTATTCATTAGATTATTTCTTGCTTTCACCTCTCTCAGAATGGCTGAAAATTACTCCTCAAAGTAGACACTTATATTTCAAACTAATGGCTCCCTATTACTTTTCAAGAACTTGACCCAAATAAAGACACACATATGTACATGTACACACACACACT
The DNA here is from genome assembly GCF_021613505.1 of Equus quagga. Lineage (NCBI taxonomy): Eukaryota > Metazoa > Chordata > Mammalia > Perissodactyla > Equidae > Equus > Equus quagga. Next base: position 49,889,765 of record NC_060276.1, read on the forward strand.
ACTATAAACTTCACTTAGTCCTCATTTTCAAAGTAATTTTTGTCATTGCTGTGACCATAAATTCCTAAGAATAAACTATATAAGTGGCATCCAGCCTGATCTCTTAAATGGTTTCTAATTATTTAAAGGTGACAATGAAAGCATTAAAAACTATTCTAAACTTATAATTCAGAAATAACAATTATACATGTTCAAAGATTTTATACATTGTTAGAGCAGGGGTAGGGGTTGTGGGAAACTTTTGCTATAAAGCACTTTTTTCCACTAGGAATTGAAAGAGCTCAAGAGTGAGATCAATTGATTATTCAGCATCTTAACGCAGGGTGGTTTTTATATAAAAATTTATTATTTTTAATTTCTTCTAAGAGATGTGACAGTAAAAATAATTCGTGTATTTATGGCACACTTTTAAAAGCGTGTCTTTCACTTGAAAACATTTCCATGCGTAGGTCTCTTTAATGGAGAAATATATAATAATTTATTACACGTTATAGTAATGTGCAATTTGAAAGATAAAAGTAATATTTGAAATCAGAAAGAAAAATACAGCAATAAGCTGGCCAAATTTATGCTCAAAATACTAAGTGTGAATGCAATTTATCAAAAATTATAATGTCCTTATTATTCATAGAAATACAGTATAAATTAGGTTAGACTCCCAAAGATTTAACTACTCCCTGCAATGAAGACTACCATACAATGAGGATAGTTTAGGTTATTGGCATCATTCTTGTTGCCATTAAAATAAAATTATAAACGGACTCTAATGTATATAAACTAGATGCCATCGTAAGGAAGATCTGCTATACATCTGTAGTACTAATATTATCCATAGGCCCCCACAATCTATGTTTAAGATGAATTAAATTTTTTCTAGAACACACACACAAAATAATGTCTTTATCACTACCATCAGTCTGTAATTTTGCTTTCAGGAACTCTCCCTAATGATTATGTCAAATGAAAAAGTCTCTCTTTGTTATATATTAAAATTTGGATTGATAATTTTTGAATGTTAAACAAGTTTATCCTTAACTATAAATGAATTATAATTGTATCATCTGTGTCTACTCTAACTTCTTATCATTCAGACATCAAAATGATGACACCAATTATGTAAATAGAGAATGGAATTATGGACTTATAGTTTTATCTTCTATGTTTTCCAAGGTGAACACAAGATATGTGGCAAAAGATTTGTCAGAGAACTGGTGGCTGAAGCGATTATGAATCAGCTTTCTTTTCTAAAAATCAATTACAATTCACAAATTAAAGAACTATGCACCTTTTGCCTCCTAATATCAGGACATTAAGTTCAAGAGTGGGACAGAAAGAGGGAACAGTCCTATTTCCTTATGGAAATTATGATTTACCTCAAGATTTATATCATAAGACACAAAAAGGCACTTCTTCCCAACCTTAAGTATTTGGTGAAGGAATGTTAAAAATTTACGAAATCTATGTTTCAACTCCAATCAAGATTCACATACCATGTAGAAACAAAGTCTTACTAGATTTCTTGTCCAAAAGAAAACTGTCCTGTGAGGCTGCTGAGTGTTTCAAAGATGCTATTTATATTGTTATTTGGCAACATAAACATGGCCAAATAAGCGCCATCATTGCTACTATGAGAACTTGGTTTAGTAAGTATAAATTCAATGCTAAAGAATTAAAAACAATCCATGAAGGTACACTATTTAAGCTATTCAATAAAATCCGTTTTTAGCACAAAAAACTCTTACTAATTAACTATTTTAAAAACACTCATTAGTATTGTTTGCTAAACATATATATCTGCAATTCCTAGGTTGATATCAATAAGCCAGTAATGAACTGAGTCAAGATGATTTCTATAGTTAAAAAAAGTGCTAGGCTAAGGTATTGGTAAATCTGTTTTTTTGGTAAGAACCTGAAGAATATGCATTATGATTATATTAAAGCTCTTCATATAATAATGACATTTCTAATTCCTCAAGAGATACTTCTGGGAATCTCGAGTGATATGATAAGAAAATATTTTGACCTGAATTAATCTACAATCTACATCAATCAGCTAAGAACCTGAAACAAAGAGTAAACAGAAGAATAGAGAGTAATCCAAATAAGTAAAGTTGGAAAAATAATAACTATAATTATTAAGAAAAGAAAGAGCTTAGCTTTCTGAAATATGACTGGAAAAAATGTAGGCAAAAAAGAGATGTGGCCTATATAGCTGCGCATCTGCAGTTACCTGTTGAATTTAAGAGGATAGGTGAGGAAAGGGGCAATATTCTAATGTCAAGAACAAAAACAAAATAGAGTCTGTATCGGCTTAATTAAAGCAAATTTAACTTCACCAAAAAAAGGGAATAACAAGAAAAGATGAAAATGGAATTCTAAAATTGGAGTTAATTTACAAAGAGTAGAAAAATAATCTCTGGTTATCTTTGCATTTAGGCATTAAGAAAGATTTGCACATCATAACGTAATCAAAAACAGTAAAAGCATGGCCGGCCCCGTGGCCAAGTGGTTAAGTTCACACACTCCGCTTCAGCAGCCCAGGGTTTTGCTGGTTCGAATCCTGGGTGTGGACATGGGACCACTTATCAGGCCATGCTGAAGTGACAGCCTACATAGCACAGCCAGAAGGACCTACAACTAGAATATACAGCTATGTACTGGGGAGAAGAAGAAGAAAGGAGAAAAAAGAAAAAGAAGATTCACAACAGATGTTAGCTCAGGTACCAATCTTTAAAAACAAAATCAACAAAATACCAACATCAACAGTACATCTCTTTATGTTAGATTTTCTAAATTTAAGAAACTAGATTAAAATCTCTTCAGTTTATCTCACAGCAGATCTTATAGTAAATGGTCTTTAAGGACTAATTAAAATGGGGGAAAAGTAAAGGTGAATGACCTATGCTTCTGAGAAAGCAAACATTTCATAAATCAAGAGTTTTATAATTCTTATATTATTACTTTCCCATCAAATGTATTGAGGAAATATTAATTTATTTATTTACTAGACACACTGAAATGTTATTTTTAAAAAGACACTCATTATATACATACATAAGAACAACAGTGAGATTATGAAAAAGGCAGGAATGTTGAAATCCTTTTGAAGTCAAGAGAAAATGCAATTACTTGGCAATGTTGTTTGGGTATAGTGACTGCAGAAATAAACTACACTAATAGCAAACCTTTTAAGCTATTATTTCTTAAACTGTCTACTTCACCCTAAGCCTAACATGACTAAATAGTATGTCTAATCTAGTTCAAGATCTACAGATTGTATTCTAAGTTTTAAATATCTAATCAATTTGGCTTTTTATTTGTAATAAGTTCTTTTTTATAAGTAGTTTGAGTAGATAGGTAAAAATAACACAGAATTTATGAACAGAGGCTTCAGAATCATGCCGACCTGAATTCAAATGCCGTTTGTGCAAGCTAACTTGTTCTAAAACCTTGTACAAGTTAGTTAACTTGCTTGAATTTCAGTTTCCTCATCCTTAAAAAAGACAATGAGCTCAGTTTTTGGAAGATGACGGCACAGGAAAATCCTGCGCATGCCTCCTTCCAGGGGCACAACAAACCTACAAGTACCTGTGGAACAATTTCCTCTGAGAGAGATCTGGAAACTCGATGAAAAGAACCTCCACAGCAAGAGACAGCACAGAGAGGGGTAGAAGAGGCAGAGATACAATCCTACTGAGGGAAGAAAAACAACCCTAGCCACAGCACTTCACAGTCAGGAGCAATCTCAAAGGTATGGAGCTTTTCTCAGAGGAGCAGGATATTCAAGCTCCACATTAGACACCCCAGCCCTTAGATCCAGCATAAGAGAGGTAAGATCCCAAAATACCTGAGTTTGAAAACCAATAAGGAATACACCCAGGAAAACGATAGAACTTCAGGGAAAACGAAACCTGCTTTTAAAGGGCTCACACACAGACTCACTCAAACAGGAAAGCAGCACAAAAACACCATATATAAAGGTGCATAGTCCATTGGTAATAGAGACTCACTTACTAAGCTCAGAGCATATTCCAGAGAGGCAGTAGGTAGCTTCGGCCCCTCCCTCCAGGGACTGAGACACTGGAGGTAGCCATTTTTGTGACCCAGTTCAGCCATGCTGACACAGACACTGGCAGGTACTATTTGGAATCCTCCTTCCAGCTTGTTGTGCAGGGACCTGCCCTGCCCACTAGAGCACAAGAGGCAATTGTGCACAGCCAGGCAGTGTAGGCAGCCTGCTCCAGGAAATTGTCCTGCCCACCAGCACACCTCAGGCAGTTGTGTGTCTCTGGGCCACAAAGCCAGCTCATTGAAGGGAGTTGGCCTGCTCACTAATGTGCCTGAGGAACTTGTGCGCTGCTTGGCCACATAGCCAGCATATGTCTGAAGCCTGCCCTACCCAAGAACAAGCTAGCAACAGCTGTGCCAACAGACTGCAAACCAAATTGCACTGAGGATGAGCCTAGCCTACTTGCACGCCTGCAGTAATAGTGGCCCTGCAATAACAGAAGGGCACACACAGCCCACACAGGGGACACCCCTGGAACATTTAGCACAGGTGGTGAGAGGGGAGCACACTGCTGGACCTCATAAAACATCTACATGAGACCACAATTCCAAGATCAGGAGATGTACCTGATCTACCTAATACATAGAAATAAGCATAGAGAAGTAGGCAAAATAAGGAGACAAAGAAATACATTCCAAATGAGAGAACAGGACAAATCCTCAGAAAAAGAACCAAATGAAACAGAGATAAACAATCTACCTGATAAAGAGTACCAACTAATGTGCATAAGAATCCTTACAGAACTGGGGAGAATGGATGAACACAGTGAGAACTTCAGCAAAGAATTAGAAAATATAAAAAGAACCAATCAGAGCTGAAGAATACTATAATTGGAATAAAACATTCACCAGAGGGAATCAACAGCAGAGTAGATGACAGAGAAGAATAGATAGGTTATCCTGACAACAGAGTAGAGGAAATCACTCAAGCCAAACAGAAAAAAGAAAAAAGAATTAAAAAGAATGAGCCATTTTAAGGGACTACTGAGACTACATCAAGCATACTAACATTTGCATTATAGGTGACCCTGAAGGAGACAACGGGGCAGAGAACATATTTGAAGAAATAATAGCTAACAACTTCCTTAACCTGGGGAAGGAAACAGACATCCAGGTACAGGAAGCACAGAGAGTACCAAACATGATGAACTCAAAGAGGCCTACACCAAGACACATTAAATTAAAATGTCAAGAATTAAAGATAACAAGAGAGTCTTAAAAGCTACAAGAGAAAAACAACAAGTTATGTACAAGGGAAATCCCTTAGGGCTATCAGTTGACTTTTCAGCAGAAATCTCACAGGCTAGAAGAGAGTGGCAGGATATATTCAGATTGTTGAAAGGAAAAAACCTACAACCAAGAATACTCTACCCAGCAAGGTTATCATTCAGAATGGAAGGTGAGAAAAAGAGTTTGCTAGACAAGCAAAAACTAAAGGAGTGCATCACCACTAAACCAGCCTTACAAAAAAATATTAAAGGGATTTACACAGTTAAAGGCAAACATACAGTGAAGGTAGTAAATCAACCACCTATATAGCTAGTTTGAAGGTCAAAAGAGAAAAGTACTAAAGTCATCTATATCTGCAATAAGAGGGTAAATGATACACAAAAATAAAAGAGGTAAAATATGACGTCAAAGGCATAAAACATGGGTGGAGTAAAAATGTAGGGCTTTTAGTATGACATTGAACTTAAGAGACCATCAACCTAATATAGATTATATATACAGGTTATTATATATGAACCTCATGGTAATCACAAAACAAAAACCTATAATAAATACACAAAAAATAAAGAGAAAAGAACCTAAACATAACCCTAAAGAAACTCACCAAATCACAAGACAAGAAAAAAAGAGAAGAAAGGAACAGAGAACTGCAAAAACATTCAGAAAAAAAGTAAAAAAATGTCAATAAGTACATATTTATTAATAAATGTTTTAAATGTAAATGTCCTAAATGCTCCAATCAAAAGACATAGGTTGGCTGAATGGATAAAAAAATGAACAAGTTCCATATATAGGCTGCATATAAGAGACCCACTTCAGATCCAAAGACACTCACAGACTGAAAGTGAGAGGATGGAAAAAGATACTTTATGCAAATGGAAATCAAAAGAAAGCTAGGATGGCAAAGCTCATATCAGACAAAATGGACTTTAAAGCAAAAACCGTAAAGAGAGACAATGAAAGGCATTACATAATGATAAAGGGAACAAACCAACAAGAGGATATAACACTTGTAAATGTCTATGCACCCAACATAGTAGCACCTAAGTACATAAAACAAACATTAACAGACATAAAAGGAGAAATTGACAGTAACACAATAATAGTAGGGGACTTTAAGACTCCACTTACATCAATGGATAGATCATCCAGACAGAAGATCAATAAGGAAACATTGGCCTAAAATGACACATTAAGCCAGATGGACTTTGTAGATGTATACAGAATGCTCTATCCAGAAGCTGCAAAATACACATTTGTTTTGAAGGCACACAGAATATTCTACAAGATACGTTCCATATTGGGCCACAAAATAAGTCTCAATGAATTTAAGAAGATTGCTATAATATCAAGAATCTTTTTCAATCACAACAATATGAAAGTAGAAATCAACTACAAGAAAAAATCTGGAAAAATCACAAATGTGTGGAGACTAAACAAATGCTACTGAACAACTACTGCATCAATGAAAAACCAAAGAGGAAATCAAAAAATGTCTGGAGACAAGTGAAAATGAAAGTATAACATACCAAAATTTACAGGATACAGCAAAAGCAGTACTAAGAGGGCAGTTTACAGCAGTACACAACTACCTCAAGAAAAAAAAAATTTCACATAGATAATCTAAAATTACACCAAGAGGAACTAGGAAAGCAGGAGCAAACGAAGCCAAAAATCAGTAGAAGGAGGAAAATAATAAACATCAGAGCAGAAGTAAACGAAATAGAGACCAAAAAGATGATAGAAAAGATCAAGGAAACTCAGAGATGATTCTTTGAAAAGATAAACAAAATTGACAAACCTTTAGCTAGGCTCACTAACAAAAATGAGAGAAGGCTCGTATAAATAAAATCAGAAATAAAAGAGGAGAAATTACAACAAATGCTACAGAAATACAAAGGATTGTAAGAGAATATGATGAAAAGCTATACGCCAATAAATTGGATAACCTAGAAGAAATGAATAAATTCTTAGAATTATATAAGCTTCCAAAACTGAATCAAGAAATAGAGAATCTGAATAGACCAATCACTAGTAAGGAGAATGAAACAGTAATCAAAAATCTACCAAAAGGCAAAAGTCGAGGACCAGATGGCTTCCCGGTGAATTCTACCAAAAAATTCAAAGAAGATTTAGCATCTATCCTTCTCAAACTTGTCTAAAAATTGAAGAGGAAGGGACTCTTCCTAACTCTTTTTACAAGGCCAACATTACCATGATACCAAAACCAGACAAAGACAATGAAAAAAAGGTAAATTATAGGAAAATATTGCTGATGAACATAGATGCAAAAATCCTCAACAAAATATCAGTAAATCGAATACAAAGATACATTAAATGGATCATACAACACTATCAAGTGAGATTTATTCAAGGGATGCAACGATGGTTCCATGCCCAGAAATCAATCAAAGTGATACATCACATTAACAAAATGAAGAGCAGTGATCACATGATCATCTCAATAGAGGCAGAGAAAGCATTCAACAAGATTCAGCATCCATTTATGATAAAAACTATGAATAAAATAAGTAGAGTAGGAAAGTACCTCAACATAATATAAGTCACATACAGCAAACCCACAGCTAATATCATACTTAATGGTGAAAAACTGAAAGTTATCCCTCTAAGAAGAGGAACAAGACAAGAATGCCCACTTTCACCCTCTTATTCAACAAAGCATTGGAAGTCCTAAGCAGAGCTATTAGGCAGGAAAAAGAAATAAAAGGGATCCAAATTGGAAACAAAGAAGTAAAACTATCACTATTTGTGGATGACATGGTTATATATATATAAAACCCTAAAAAATCTACCAAAAAACTGTTAGAAATAATTTAAAAATACAGTGAAGTTGCAGGGTATAAAATCAACATAGAAAAATCAGTTGTGTTTCTGTACACTAACAATGAACTAGCAGAAAGAAACATCAAGAATTCAGTCCCATTTACAATGGCAACAAAAACAATAAAATACTTAGGAATAAATTTAACCAAGGAGGTCAGAGAACCTTACACTGAAAACTATAAAACAATATTGAGAGAAATAGAAGAAGGCACAAGGAAATGGAAAGATATGCCATGCTCATAGACTGGAAGAATTAACATGGTCAAAATGTCCATACCACCTAAAGCAATCCACAGATTGGATGCAATCCCTGTCAATGTCCCAATGACATTTTTCATGGAAATAGAACCAAGAATTCTAAAACTTATATGGAACAATAAAATACCTCCGAATAGCCAAATCGATCCTGAGAAAAATAAAACAAAGTTAGAGGCATCTCACTCCGTGATTTCAAAGTACACTACAAAGCTGCAGTAATTAAAATAGCCTGGTACTGGTAGAAAAAACAGACACACAGATCAATGGAACAGAATTGAGAGCCCAGAAATAAACCCGCATATCTATGGAAAGTTAATTTTTGACAAAGAATTCAAGACCATAAAATAGAGAAGTCTCTTCAATTAATGGTGTTGGGAAAATTGGAAAGCCACATGCAAAAGAATGAAAGCAGACCATTATCATACTCCATACAGAAAAATTAACTCAAAATGGATTAAAGATTTGAATGTAAGACCTGAAACCATAAAACCCCTAGAAGAAAATATAAGCAGTATGCTCTTTGACAGTGGTCTTAGCAGTATCTTTTTGAATATGTCTCCTCAGGCGAGGGAAACAAAAGAAAAAATAAACAAATGAGACTACATCAAACAAAAAGCTTCTGCATGGCAAGAGAAACCATCAATAAAACGAAAAAACAACCTACCAACTGGGAGAAGATATTTGCAAACCATATATCCAATAAAGAGTTATTATCCAAAATATACAAAGAACTCATACAACTCAAAAACAAATAACCCAGTTGAAAAGTGGACAGAAGGTCTGAATAAACATTTTTCCAAAGAAGATATACAGATGGCCATCAGGCACATGAAAAGATGTTCAACATGACTGAGTATTAGGTAAATGCAAACCAAAAACACAATGAGATATCACCTCACACCTGTCAGAATTGCTGTTATTAAAAAGACAAGGAATAACAAGCGTTGGAGAGGATGCGGAGAAAAGGGAACCTCTGTACAAAGCTGGTGGGAATGTAAATTGGTGCTGCTACTACTGAAAACAGTATGGAGATGCCTCAAAAAATTAAAAATAAAATTACCATATGAACATGATGTAGTCTATACAGAAGTCAAAATATAATGATATACAGCTGAAATTTTATATGATGTTATAAACCAATGTTACCTCAATAAAAAAATAAATTAAAAAAAAGCTATTGAAAAATAAAAGAGAGGATGAAAGGCCTCTCTCTCATGGGATTGGTGTGAGAATTCAACAGATCTGTGTGCAGAGCAATTAGAATAGTACCTGGCATATATCATTAGTATTCAATAAATACTATCCTCTATTTCATGTTAGTCCAAATCAAATGCAATCACCTTGTTTAGCACTCAACATTTGGGCATTAGAGTCTATGTTAGCTTCCTATAGATTGCACGAAGAAAGAAAATCACAGTCCAATACAGCACCTAAATTATGACACATCACTTCTTTGTGGATGACCTTCTAACAACTTACCTCTCATTGTGCATAACATCACCTACCTATGTGTATAACAACACCCTATGAAGCAGCCTCAGGCTACATTACTGATCTTGTTTCCTTCTGTCTGTCCTCACTCATGCTGGCTCACCCACACTGTCTTCTTGTTGCTCCTTGAATGCATAGCCATGTTCTGACTTCTTGTTCTTTGCATGTGAAAATGTCTTCCTCTAGATTTCCACACGGCTCAATAATCCCCTACTTCTTTCAGATCTTTGGCCAAATGCCATATGCTCACATATTTAAATTTGCAATTTCTTACCATACCCTCAGAATCTCTAACTTCCTTCTTTATTTTATTCAATAATACTTCTGAGCAACTCCACTTGTATTAGTTTTCTAAGGCTGCTGTAACAAATTACCAAAATCTTGGCTGCTTGAAACAACAGAAAAAGATTATTCTTTCACAGTTCTAGAGGCCTTAAACCCAAAATCAAGGTGTCGGCAGAGTTGGTTCCCTCTGGAGGCTCTGAGGGAGAATCTGTCCCATGCCGCCTCTCTCCTAGCTTCTGGTGGCTACCCGTAACCTTTGGTACTCCTTGGCTTGGTGCTACATAACTCCAATCTCTGCTTCTTTCACATGATCGTCTTACTTGTCTCTGTGTCTTCTTCTCTTCTTATAAAGATAGCTGTCATTGGATTTAGACCTCACCCCCCAATCCACAGTGATCTCATCTTGAGATTCTTAACCTGATTATATCTGCAAAGACTCTTTTTCCAAATAAGGTCACATTTATAAGTACTGGGGATTAGAACTTGGGGATATCTTATGGGGGACACATATAAATCCACCAGATTAATTTAGTATATATGTATGCATGTATTTGTTAATTCTCAGTCTCCCTCCACCAGAATGTCAAGTCCACGACAACAAGGATTAAATATGTTTATTTATGTTGGTGCCTTGACCAATTTCTGGCACACAATGGGAGCTTAACAAATATGTGTTGAGTAAATAAAAGAAGAAAATGTGGATGTGATATAGGGGCTATCAATATAACTAGAAAAACTAGGGAGGAGAACTTGAAAAAGAGGTAAGACTTGTGTGAAGAAATTCAGAGGAGAGTGGCACCCCTGAAGTCAAGAGTATTTGTGTTAAAAGAAAAGAAAAGAGAAGAGAAACGTGGAGATGAAAAGAAAAGAAAAGAAAAGGAAAAAAAAAGGAAAAGAAAAACATCATAGTCACCTCATTCCCCGAAGAAGTGCCTGTATTGGTGATATACTTGCTAGAGATGAGCAAGCTGATGTTAAGGCTGTAGGGTTAGGAGAAATAGGATCTTTTCTTTTAATTACTCAATTAACATTAACTGAGAACCTACTATGTGCCAGATAGAGTTGTAGGATGTAGGCTAAAGGAAGATAGCTGAGATTAGATCATCATTAATATGTGATGTTTAATTTGTTCCCATTCAATGTCATTGTTTCAAAGATCTAGAGACATTTGAAAAGCTGACTAGTGTACTCCTCCATTTTCATCAAGATATTCAACATTTTATAGACAGTCGAAACATTAAGTGCCAAGAATAAAAGATGAAAATAAATGTTAGCTTGGGGAGATGATTACACTAAAAACATGACATATAAAAACATCACATAAAATTTTAAATGAGATTATCAAATGATATACTAAAAAGAAAGCAAAAATAATATGTTCAGTAATATATACTTTAAAAATATACTTGATATAAAAAAAAGGTGGTTTCCAGACCAAGATGCTCATCAACAGAGGAATTTGCTACAGTGCCAATATATAACGTTTTACATAATTTTACATAATGTGCTTCCCCCTTCACATCTATTTCTCTGACTCTCTTTCCTCCCTTTTTCCCTCATAAACATCCTTGCAATTACATTGCACCCACCTGGATAATCCGGGATAATCTTTCCACTTTGAGGTCCTTAATTTAATCACATTTGCAGGTTAAAATATTCTCAAGTTCAGTGTTTAGGATGTGGACATTTTTGAGGGGTCATTATTCTGCGTATCACATATGGTTGAATTTTTAATGGAATGAATTCAAAGTGCTGAATTTTACATAATGTGGATGTACATGGCGTTAACAGGCTGACAAAAATTTAACCATTGTTATCTTAGCATCTGTATAATATTTGCACAAATAATAAATGCAATTCTATTGTTATATTTAAATTATAAATGTCCTTGTTCTCCAATACCATTTCTATAGAACTTTAGGACAAATTGTATATTTATGCCAAGTGCTAAGATAAGTTAACATATAAACACTACTTTTAAGACCACCCACAGGTTTTAGAATCTTAGTCACGCAGCTAGATTAAAATTGTTTATATTTATGGCTTTATGCTAACCAAATTTGACTATGCTAAATTATATTGCAAGTATACATAATCATGGTGAAAATCGCATAAATAAGTGATTACATTGAAGACACATATTACTGCAAAGAAAGATTTTCTGTTGCTCAAGTTTCTTCCTTGTAATGTCATAAAATCCATGCCTTTGGATTCATCTTTGAGATCACTTTTGTGTATAAACTTAATAACGATGGATGTCTTAGTAAGTTGTCTGAAAGAGTAGAGACCTGCAAAGATGGTTAAGATGTTTAACCTACTTTCTTAAGACATTTAAGATTCTCCAGAATACCTTTTAGTATCATCTCATCCATTCTCTCTCATAGTCAAATACAAAAAACAAAATGAATGAAATAACGGGAAAAAATAATAGGAGATGTCTTCCTTCTACGCAATATTCTTTACCTGCTTTCAGTGGTGCCATTTTCTTCTAATCGTGACAAAAACTACTTGCATGGCTGCCCCAGAATTCCCTTCATTATAGCATCCCATTTAGACTTATTCTCCCTCAGCAGGTCTCCAACATAAATTTCCTTTCTCTATTATTACATCAGATTTTAGTACCTTGTTTTCTTAGGACCTTCCACAGTGAATCACAGGCTAATTTGATTACTATATCATAAAGTGTGCCTTTATGCCTTATTATGCTAATTCCTCCCACAATTTGCACTTGCGGAGACCTGATGTGTTAATCCAGTGGGATAACTGTGATAATGAGAAATGTGGAGGCTGGGGCAGGTCAACGAGGGAAGAACCTAGAAAAGAAAAGAGGTAGGTCGGAGAAACTGGGATAGCCCCTCACAGCCCTGTCTTATCGTTTTCCCAATCACTCCATTCATGGTATCTAATCACAGCTTTTTCCATCCCTGCCACAGAGATTATACGAATTCCTACTCTCTCCAATGTGTAAATATGAGTATAAAACTCATCCTTGGAAGGAAGTGAGAATTGTCTCAATTAGATGCTTGGCCTCCCGGGCATCTCAAGAACTTTATGTAACTAGTTCTCACATATAAGTTTCACTCTCCCTAGGCAGTTCATACAAGACCTCACCTTTAGCTTCTTATTTTTACTGAATATAAAAATCAATACAGAGGGTTTTCAAGTCTATGGTAACACAGAGAAGAACAAATGCCCTCACGTTTATATTCAGGATTAGCCAGGATTTAAAGCAAACAAAAGTCACTGGAACCTTCATCTCATACTAGAAATAAACCATATTTAAAACTATTTAATAAAGGCCCAGTAACATTTTAAATCAAATTTTCAGAAGTGTCTGCCTTTCCTTCTTTGCTAAGATGAAAACTCAAACTTGCAGACTAGTTTGCAGCATCAATTCTTTCAATAGTACTGGCAGGATTATAAACAACAACAACAAATTCTACTTTTATATGTAATGTTTTTCTCATGTTAAGATCTATATATTACCTGGGAATGATTAGATTATTTGCTTAGATTTTAACAGTGTTTCCTATCACCACTTTGAATTCATTCCATTAAAAATTCAACCTTATGTGGTACGCAGAATAATGACCCCTCAAAAATGTCCACAACCTAAACACTGAATTTGACAACATGTTAACCTGCAGCTGTGATTAAATTAAGGATCTCAAAGTGGAAAAATTATCCTGGATTATCCAGGTGGGTGCAATGTAAGTGCAAGGATCTTTATGAGGGAAACGGAGGAAAGAGAGTCAGAGAAAGGGATGTAAAGAGGTAAGCAGAAGTCAAATCGACGCAGCCATGAACCAAGGAATGTGGGCAGCCTTTAGAAGGTGAAAAAGGCAAGAAAACAGATTCACCCTAAGAGCCTCCAGGATTGCAGCCCTGTCAACACCTTTAACTTAGCCTCATAAGAACCATTTTGGACTTCTGACTTCCAGAACTGTAGAATAATAAATTTTTCCTTAAGCCACTAGTTTTGTGATATATGTTACAACAGCAATGGTAAACTAACATACTTACTAAGTGTTTAGTTAATTTCAAGCCATGGATATTATGAAATATGTCAATAAGTAGGTTAAACACAGCCTTGAAAATACTGGCTAGTGCTGACATTTCAGGGCCTCAAAACACTCAGTGGCTTTTGTAGTATCTACATCTCCACCAAAGCTCAAAATATATAAAATGTCGTGAGAATAATCACCAATGAACGGTGCCAGATACAAACAACAGGGATAGTTCAGATGAACATTCAGTCACTCATTTATTCAACAAATATTTAACAAGCACCTACTATGTGCTATACTCTGCTCCATATACTGGGGATATAGCTGGGAATAAAGCCATCAAAATCTCTACCCTCAGGGAGATTCTATTCTATATGAGGTGTGAAAGACAATAAAATAAATAAAATATATAGCTTATTATATTGTGATCAGTGCCATAGGACAAAATTTAATACAAACCAAAGGGATAGAAATTCCTGGAGAGGGGCCGGCCCCGTGGCCAAGTGGTTAAGTTCATGTGCTCCGCTTTGGCAACCCAGTGTTTTGCTGGTTCAGATCCTGTGCACAGACCTAGCATCACTCATCAGGCCATGCTAAGGTGACATCCCACATACCACAACCAGAAGGATGCACAACTAGAATATATAATTATGTACACGGGAGCTTTGGAGAGAACAAGAAAAAAAAAGAAATTCCTGGAGAGTGTGGTGGCTATTTTGCATAGAGTGATCAAAGAAGATCTCATGGAGGAACTGACTTTGAGCAGAGATCTAAAGGAGGTAAAAAAGCACGTCAAATGGACATCTGGGGAAAGGGAATCCCAGGCAAATAAAAGAGCAAGAACAAAGGTCCTGAAACAAAAACATATTTGGTGGGTTCAATGTGTCTAATGAATAACAAGGAGGCCACTATGGCTCGAATAGAATGATCCAGGAGGATAAAAGCATATGAAAAATGAGAAGAGACAAAAGGCCTATCAGATCATATAAGGTCTTTCAGAACATCACGAGTACATTGACATTTATTGTGTGTGAGATGGTAAGAAATTGAAAATTTTGAACAGAAAGCAACATGATCTGACTTCAGTTATTAAAGGATTTCTCTAGATGCCATGTAAATAGATTGGAGGACAATGGGAAATGTAGGAACACCTATTAGGAAGCTATTTGAATAATCTGGGAGAGAGACGATGGTGGCTTGGATAAGAATGGTAGCAGCAAGGAAGTCAAAACTGGCTGGATTCTACGTAATTTAAAGGTAGAGCCCATAGGAGTTGTTGAAGTATTGACTATGTGGTGTGACAGAAACAGAGGAGTCAAGAGTGATTCCAGAGTTTTTGCAGGAGGAATTGAGATGGCAAAGCCTCAGGAAGAGTAGATTTGGGGAAAATAAATCAGGAGTCGAGTTCTGGGCATATTAAGTTAGAAATGCGAATTAAACATCCAGGTGGAGACTCTGGAGTTGAGAGGAGAAGTACGAGCTGGGGATAGAAATTTGGAAGTCACCAGTATGTAGAGGTTATTGAAGCCATGAGATAGTAAGAACACGCCAAGAAAATGAAACTAGACAACAAAAGAGAAGCAGTTTGAGGACTGAGTCCTGGCCACTGCGATGTTTAGAGTCTGGGCAGATAAAGGAGGATTCAGCAAAGGACACTAAGAATGAATGGCTTTGGGGTTAGAGTAACAACAGAGAGTGAGGTCCAGGAAGGCAACCGAAGAAAGCAATTCAAGAAGGAGAGAGTGATCAACAGATCTAAATGCTGCAGGTAGCTCAAGTAAGACAGGGATTTCTAACTGATCATTGGATATAGCAACATAGAGATAAGTATTGACCTTGTAGGGGAAACTCCTGATTGGAGGAGGGATAAGATGTCTGTCAGGCTCTTCAAATGTTTTTCAGATTTCTACAACCATATTATCTCTAATTGCTTTCTGAATAAGCTCAGAAGGATACCATGATAGAAGCATGGAATTCATTTTTAACACTGCCAATTCCATTAAGTAAACTAGGCGCAAACTATGAAGTGATTTCCTGATAAGAAACTGTGACTTTTTTTATACTAAAGCTTTTTCAATGAAACTGAACATTTTTATTTCACTATCTTTCTTTCTCCATAGCATTTCAATATACGACTGAGCAGTTTAAACACGTGTCTTTTTTATACACATGTTCTTATGGTCGGTGGCAATTTGATTTTTATATTCATTTTTGAAATTCAGATCGGTTAAAATTTTCAAATGTTTGTCTAATCATTAGAGATAGATATATAAAATAAAATGAAGTGAAAGCAAAAATGCTTCTGAAAAGGTTACTTGAAGTATTCTGCCTCTTGGAAAATTAAACCTGATGTCTTTATGTCCTTATATCTTTCATAAAAATGACATACTATAATGATTAAATTCGCTTGCTTTCAATTGTCCATGTTGTCTTGTTTTCATGTACAAAGCAAAATGGAAAATTAAAGTAATTCAAATACTTTAAGATAGAAATATCCAGCTTTTGCTTCTGTTAGTTATAAATTTCAGGGAATGTGATCTTTTGGCTTGGATTAGTTAAGTTCTTTCATTCTTCTACCTTCTTTGCCCATGTAGGGTAACATGAGAGCTGATCTTATAGCAAACCAGTGGTCTCAAAGAATTAACTACATAAACCTATGGATTAGCATACATGTGGGGAAAAACTGATGGAAAAAAATAGAGCTATTGTTTGAAAACATTTCATCTGAATCCATGTGTTTAGGTAGTATGAATAATGGCAGTGAAAAATGTCCTGTCCGCTTTTCATAAAATGTTTAATTTAATCCTGAAATAGTCTCTGACTTAGATTTGGAACAAAAATTCTTTTCTTTATAACTTTTATTCTTAATGATAGTGAATTTTGCTTGGCGTGTAGTAAGTGGTAAAATCCATTATTTAAATTATTAGATGAAAACTTTTCAAATTTGAGAAATATCTGTCTATAAAAAGAAATATTCTCCCTCACCTTTGGTAAATCAAAATGAAGCTTAACATATGTGAATTATTGAATAAGCCTTAGAACATAGAACCCATGGAATCCAGGACATGGGAACTGAAAGGATGTACCATTAGCTGATGAATTTTAAGCAAGGTGAACAACCAATTTAGAGATGATGTATTTTCAAATACACATTTCCCAAATTGCATTAATTAACCATAATATTTTGCCACTTCCAAAATTTTTCAAATATGGAGACATATCATTAGATCGCCGCTTTAAGTAATACAGAATAATATCACAAGAATATGAATGCCAAATAAATTAATTTTTAAATTCTTGAAATATGTAACTAGATGTGATTCTATGGTTATACAATACCTGAAGCCGCAAAGAGTGAATGCAAATAACAAACATAAATTGAACATCTGCAGACAGCCTAGTTTACCGAATAATATTCACTGTTGAGTGCAGACAATAAGCTGCCAAATCTAGGCATTATTCTTCCATTTTTGTTATTTTGACAGTCACTGGGGGCCTTCAGATTGTAGCAAGAATATAAGTGCTTTCACTCCACCTGGGATTCCTACTGTTCACAAAATACATTTCAAATTATTTCTGTAAAAATGTCTTTGGTTCTGTACTTGTGAATTTTGATCTTTAAAATCATGTAAAAATAAATCAAACAGAATTCCTTTCACAACTCATTTATCCATGGCTTATAATCTTTCTCTGAAGCAAGTGAAGAGTCCATGAAAGGACATTCATGGGTGAAAAGTGGGTGGTGGTGGTGTCTGGTGAGAGATGCTAGAGTAAACCAAAACAAAACACATATTCAGTATTACCAAATATAACATTTTTTAAATTGTATATATATATATGTCCATAAATAAGAATTCTTCATGCGATTGTGGTAACGCACACTCCTTACACACCATCTAAAACCATGCACAAAAATTGGTTCAACTAAATCGTTCTAGGGTGTGTTTGAATGTTGCACTGAAATTCAGGAATTTAACTTCCAAAATGACTATAATGTTTATGCATCTTCCTGTACTTTAAACACATCAAAATATGTTTCCAAAACGTATATGGACAAGCCCCGAAGGATAGAAGTTTATTTGGCTAAATGAAACTTAATCATGCCTCTATTATTCAATGGACTTCTTGTTATTTTACTGCCTATTAGGAAATAGGCCACCATCAGAGCAAGAAGGTTATACGTCATCTCAATTCTGGATTCTAGCCCCAAAGAAGCTTTTGTAATAAAGTCAGAATGTGCTACTCTCTATTTGGTGAGCTTTTAACCTCTGCTCTCTAACAGCTAGTTTCTTGGCCTGTACAAGAACTTCCCCCAAAAATGTAAGCACAGGGCACCATGTCCCAAAGTTTTGATTAAGAATCACTGACTTGAAGTTTACAGCTTAAAACAACTGCTGGTTACAGTGAGGGCTGTGCCTTCCCCCCAGAAAAGCGTGGAAACCTATTATAAGGGTCTGTGGTGTACGCCCTAGAGAACATTAAAAGAACATGGTAGAAGCTGTTAACCCAGGTAAGGATATTATAATATCTCCACGTATATGATTTTCCTCTTCTTCCACTCCCACGTAAAAGTAGTAGACAGCTTGAATTACAAAACTATGCATGGTTTTATGAGCAAGGATATAAAGGTTAACTTTCAAAATTGACAAATGTTCTGCATGTTGAATCTGGATCTCATCCTTGAACCAATATTCCCTACGATATTCACGTTGAATGAATGTATGCATTGGCAGGTGTTGGAGGAATTGAAGAAAGTTAAACTTGGAAGATTAAGAAAGCTTTACTTTTTAAGCAACTCAGCAAATTGCCTGAAAATATCCACAACCCTGTGATTTGACTAATCCATTAAATTCCTGTGGCATTTTCAGTGAGGATTTTAAAGCTCTAATGAAAGCCATTATGGTGAATAATAAGAATCAAGTCAAAAGTATCTCCAAATCTCCTCATTTTTGTCCAGACCCAATCTGAGAAGTCAGTTCCTAGGTACATCTTAAGTTTTTGGAAACCAAGGTGACATTTCAATGATGAACCATATGTCAGCTGCTCTAGTTCACTTTGCTTCATTCCAGTAAGCTCATAGTGTGGCAATGTGTTATAGTGCAAAGGAGTACATGAAAAATCAGGAGTTTGGGTTCTGGTTTTATTTTTGCCACTAAGTTCTTCCGTGGTTTTAAGACAGTTACTTTGACTGTTAAGTAGAGAAACGGCAATATTTTACTAAAAGAGGAAATTCATTTGAATAATTTGCCTTCATGGAATTATAGATTGGAAGGTTCTCATTTGGGGAATTTTAGGTTATCACAGAGGTGTGTGAATACATAGGGAGTACATGTATATTTTTGTGTATATGTGTATCCATTTCCGGGGTAGAATATTTTCTTCAGTTAGCAGTAATTTTATGTATTATTGATGCCTGCTTCAAAAAGTTAGAAATTTTTAACTAAAGGTGGCTAACATTCGAATCTTATAGACCCACTAGGGCCATTTAATTTCTCATCCAAAACTATGGCTTATACTTCATGGCTTTCTTGCAAAATTAGACTTCTCCCCCTGTAAATTGAACTTTGCACTAGGCTGTGGTAGTTTTGCAAGGAAGCCACAGTGATGTACAATATCTACCTGTCTTCTCCCTAAAGGATTAAATGACGTTTTAAAAGTCTTGTATATTTTAGATGATTTTATGTTAGAATTAAGTTTCTTAGGATTATTCTGTTGTGGTTAACCATGTTTAGTAGCTGCTGGGAAACTATCATTTTTCATTACTGAAGTGTAAGGAGCTATGAAGTCATAATTTTGCATACTTTGTAGAACAAAAAATGGTTAAGGCTCTAGGTCTTAACATCAAGTAATAATGTTTATTTTGGATAGTTTAAGGACTTAACTATCTGTATCCAAGATGCCTCAGAAATATAAGTGAAAGATGAATGGTTTGCAGGCATACATTTTATCATACATTTGGGGAATATACCACAAGCTGTCATTCTTAGACAATTAGATCTCCTTTCTTTTAAAATCACTCTCTTAGTTTCAGCATGCAATTGTCTCAAGTCTACTTTTTCAGCTATGTCTTCGCTCTTTATCCAGCATTTGATTCTCTACATTTTCTGATTCTCACATATATCTGCCATTGATAGCCACAACCCAGCAGAAACTGAATTCATCAAGGTCCGTCAATACCCAGCCCTTCCCTGTTTCTCCATAACCATCATGATCAGTATCATTATCAAACAGTGCAAACATCACTTTGGTAGCCTCCATTCCAATATGTGAACTCAAATTAAAGAAAGACTCTAGTAAAATCATCACATTGTCCTTCAAGCCAATCAGCAACATTTTCATCTTTTGCTCTTTTACCCCTCTTTGCCTATTTAAAGATTGGTTTTATGAGTTTATTATCCCCTTGTATTATTCTTTTCAATCACTCTTGTTTGTAGTCTCTTGTTTTTAGGATTACCTTTGACACTAAAAATAAAAATAGCTTCTCCTTTGCCCCAATTCCCTTCCAAGATTCTGTGGACTACTGTATCTATCTCTTTCCCTAATAGATATGCTTTGATCTTCATTCTCATTTTACCAAAGCCTCTTGTTTAGATGAACAACTGGTTTCCTGGTTTCTGTTTCTCAATACATTTTTAAAGATAGAATTACAAATATATTTGGAAGTCACAGAAAATAAAATCAGAGTTTACAGGAAAATTCATTTACGCCAATTAAATAGGAAAGTAAGGTCTCTATATATTCATTTTCCTATGTTTCTATTTCCCTGGTGTATATTGACACCATCAGTAATGTGTGAATCGATCAATTCTGGCTATTTATTTTCAAAGAAGAGCCTTGGCAGATTAATCATCATCTACTTCTAACAAATTCAGAAGTTACAAGAAGAAATTTAAAGCAATGATTGCCTCAAACAAACAACTTGAATGGCTATTTTTGTTTTCTTTGTTCTAAAAAAATCACATAGTAGGGGTTATTTCATGGTTGAGCAAGCCTTTAGCACTGAGGTCAGTACAGTTCTACCTGAAATAAGTCCTAGATTCTTAGGATATGTCATCTAAAAACAACTCATCTCAAAGTCAATACTCTGCAGTGCTTAATGTTTTAAGACACCTGGAAAGAAAGGTTACTGCATTTCCTGGGATTATTTAGGTACAATAGTTCTTCAATTACAACCTAAAGACAGGAAATATGATTTAAGATATGCTGTATGGTCATAGAAGATTAAGACAATGGAATAATTCCTTGTAGAGATAAAAAAATTATAAACTTGGAAAAATTTAAATTTTAATGTACTGAGGCAATTTTCTGGATAATTCAAGCATAAATGTGTCAATCATTTGGGTATTCTATGGAAAACAATCTTGGAAAAAAAGTTGGTGACCATAGTTATATGGACAGTTGCCTTAAATACTTTTGCAATAAACATAGAATGTCCAGTGGCTACAATGTTTCCCAACATGTAAAGACTCATTTATTTTAAACATAGAAAGAAACCTATATTCCTTTAAGAAGAATCTCAAGCTTTTTCTGAAGAACTAATTTTCTTTGGAGCCCATCCACTGCCCAGATCAGTGTTCTACACCGAGCCAGTAGAGACTATGTGCTGAGATGTGCATGGATTAGACATTTTGTTCATAAGGTTTTTCGTTTTGTTTTGCTTCTAGTGAATTTTGAGCAATGGGACATACAGGTTCACTAGTAATCTAAAGTCCGTTAACTAAAATCTCAAAGAAACGAACACACTTTGGTGATAAAAACTATAAACAAGAACTATAAGGAAAATTCCTCAACCTGTTAAAGGGAAACTATGAAATAACCACAGCACAACTAGCCTCATACTCAAAGGTGAAAGATGAAATGCTTCCTTGTTAAAAATCAGGGATATTTGTTCTCACACTTCAATTCAACATTGCACTGGAGATTCTAGCCAGAAAAATTAGGCAAGAAAAAGAAAAAGAAATAAACTGCATTCATATTGGAAAGGAAGAAGTATGACTACATCTATTTGAAGATGGCAGGGTGTTGTATATCAAAAATCCTAGCTGACTTTTTTTTTATTAAAGATTGCTACCTGTGCTAACATCTGCTTCCAATCTTCTTTTTTATTCCTTCTTCTTCTCCCCAAAGCCCACCAGTACATAGTTGTATATTTTAGTTGTAGATCCTTCTGGCTCTGCTATGTGGGATGCTGCCTCAGCATGGTTTCACAAGTCGTGCTAGGTCCATGCCCAGGATCCGGACTGGTGAAACCCTGGGCTGCCAAAGTGGAGCACATGAACTTAACCACTCAGCCAATGGGCCGGCCCCCAAACTGAATTTCTATACAGTAGCAATGACAATTTGAAAATGAAATTAAGAACATAATTCCATGTATAATGGCATCTAAGGGATAAAATGCTTAGGAATAAATTTAGCAAAAGAAGTGCAAAACTTGTACAGTGGAAATTCAAAACATTGTTGAAATAAATCAAAGGAGTCCTAAATAAATGGAAGGATGTCCCATGTTCATGGATCACAATACTTAATATTGTTAGGATGGCAAATTTATTACAACTGGTGTACAGATCCAACATAATCCCTATCATAATTCCAACTGCCTTATTTTGAAGAACTCATCAAGCTGATTCTAAAATTAATATGGAAATACACAGAACCCAGAATAGCCAAAACAATCTTGACAAAAAAAGAACAACATTGGAGGACTCACACTTCTCAATTTCAAAACTTACTACAGAGGAAGGATATCAGGAGAATGCGGTACTGAAAATAAGAGATAGACATATAAATCCATAAAACATAATTAAGAGTCCATAAATAAACCCTCACATTTGTAGTCAATTTCTTTTGGACAAGGATACTAAGACAACTCAATGGGGATAAAACAGTCTTCTCAACCAATGTTGCTAGAAAAACTGGATAACCATATATAAGAAAAAATGACATTGGATTCCTTTCTCACACAGTATAGAAAGATTAAGTCAAAATAGATCACAAGCCTAAATTTAAAAGCTAAAGCTATAAACTTTTTGAAGAAAATATAAGAAGAAATTTCATGACCTTGGATTAGTCAAAGCCTCCTTAGATATAACACTAAAAGCACAAGTATCAAAAGAAAAATCAATAAATTGGAATTCATTAAAATGAAAAACTTTTGTCCTTCAAATTATATCACCAATAAAGTGAAAAGACAACTCACAGAATCAGGTTAAATATTTACAAATCATGCATCTGATGATGGACCAATGTTCAGAAAATATAAAGAACTCGTATGTTAGTAAAAAAAAAAAAGACAAGAATAGAAATTTTTCCAAAGATGATATACAAATGGACAAAAAGTGCACAAAAAGGTGCTGGATGCCATTAGCCATCAGGGAAATTCAAATTAAAACTACAATGAGATTCCACTTTATACTCTCTAGGATGGCTACCATCAAAAAGACAAATGATAACGTGTTTTCAAGGATATGAAGAAATTGGAACCCTCAGACATTGCTAATGGGAAGGTAAAATGGTGCAACTGCTTTGGAAAATAGCTTTGCTCAACAGATTAAACAAAGAGTTACCTTATTATCTACCAACTCCACTTCCAGAGAATTGAAAACATATGTCCATACAAAAACTTGTACACTAATGAATGTTCACAGAGCATTATTCGTAATAGTCATAAAGTGGAAAAAATCCAAATGTCCATCAATTGATGAATGGATAAAAAATGTGGTATATCCATGCAATGGGATATTTTTCAGCCATAAAAGAATGCAGTCCTGGATACATGGCAAAATGTGGATGAACCTTGAAAACACTATGCTAAAGGAAAGAAGTTAGACACAAAAGACCACTTATATTTGCTTACATTTATATAAAATGTCCAGAAAAGGTACATCTATAGAGACAGAAAGTAGATTAACGGTTGGCTGGGCAAGCAGGGATTTGGGGGAAATGGTGGTTGACTGATAATTGTTACTGGGGTTTTTTTGAGAGTGATAAAAATCTCCCAAAATTGATTGTGATGATGGTCGCAAACTTTTGAATATACTAGAAAACATTGAATTGTACAGTATAAATGGGTGAATTTTACAGTACGTGATTTGTATCTCGATAAAGTTGTTATAAAGAAACACAGAATTAAAAAACTTTATTCAACATTCATTCAACGACCATTTTTTGAACACCTATGTTGGAGTTCTCAACATTGAGTGTACATTAGAATCACCTAGAGTGCACTTTGAAATCTCAACACCCAGACAGTCTCCCAGACCAATTCTGTCAAAATCTCTGAGGGTAGGACCAAGATATCAGCATTTTTAAAGCCTTTGGGGAAATGCCATGTACAGCCAGGTCAGGAAATACACTGTAAATGTAAAGAACACTTCTTGGCACTGAACTAATAAGTGACTCTGAACCTCAGTTTCTTTATTTGTAAAATCAGCATATTAATACGTGTCCTTAGTATTAGAAATGAGTATTTGTATGAGAAAGGGTTTCTCGACCATAAAAAGTAACCAAAAATATCAAGTTTTACAGTAAAATGTTAGTGGTAGAATCTAGGTGTTGGTTATATTGATGTCTACTGTTAAATTCTTAAATTCATTGATAAATTCTTTCTGCATGTTTCAAAATTTTCATTTCCCCACAACTGGAACAAAGTTTGACAACTAATTCCATCACAGGGATTACTATATTTTCTTACATGTTTCCACTTTTATTTGAACTATCTTTTAGTAATCTTAGATTTTCTAATCCTTAACAACAGAACTAAACTTCAGTAGATGCATAATCCATATACATATATTTAAAATATATAACGTTGTTTGGCTAGGAAAGCATAGATAAATGATAAAATATTCATAAAATTAATATTTTCCCCTAAATTTATCTTTAATATTAGGTGGGAGAAGATAGTGTTATAGTTTATGCATGGTAGCCTTGAATATTTTGAGACAATTATAAGCAAAACTCTCAGAAATTGAAGGGAATACGAAATATATATAGAAGTATTTTTATTTTATTTCTATGCCCATATTTTCATGCAAAATACATCTTATCCTTTGTAATGTGATGTTAGCCATAGAATAATTACACTGGAAAGTACATTGTATGAATTTCTCCAGTCTACGATAATTGACACTACCTCTGGGTTTATACTGCCCTCTGTTTATACTCCATGCTATAAAAAGTGGCTATTACCATTAATATTTTTTATATGTAAGTATGCTTGTCTCCCCCACTAGACTTTGAGGTCCTTGAAGGCAGAAACTGTGTTATGTTAGTCATTGTATCACCAGTTCATAAAATTTTTCTGAGTACTTCTTTTCTACCAGATACAGTGCTAAGTGGTAGGAATTCAATTAACTTAATATGTAGAACAGTTCTTAGCTTATAGTGAGCAGTGAATGAATGTTTATGGAACTTGAAGAAGAAATAAATGTAAGATATTCCAGTGTGCCAATAACACAAAATAGGGGAACGGGTTATGCTAAGAAAGCATCCAGACATTTATTCAAGAAATTGGCTAGGCTAAGTATAAGGAATGGATGATGCAGTCTCTTTCTAAAGTTAT
Source organism: Equus quagga (assembly GCF_021613505.1). Classification (NCBI taxonomy): domain Eukaryota; kingdom Metazoa; phylum Chordata; class Mammalia; order Perissodactyla; family Equidae; genus Equus; species Equus quagga. The sequence continues at coordinate 49,915,508 of NC_060276.1, forward strand.
TGGTCCAGACATATATTGGAGTGTGGAATTCACATAGTAGTAGTTACCATTTGCCGTTGGAATTAAAAACCAAATCCAAGAAGATCATTAGCTCTTTTCGTATGAAATTAAAACTCTGTGTTTTGATCTTCATCTGTTGTAAGTGGAATTGTGGTTGAAAACATTCAGAAGAGTAAGGATGCTTCTGAAATTCATTCTTAGCTCCACTCTTAATTTGTATTATAAATTTGGAGAAAAGGCTTTATTTTTTTTTGCTAGCTCTGAAAACGTGGGGACTATCTTTTCCTTACCCACATAAGAGTTCTAAAGCTTAGTTGAAGTCTGTAATTTTCACAATGCTCCAAGGCATTGAACCAAGTTAAGACCTCCATTAGAAATGAATATAACTGACTTCCCTTAATAGAAAGAAGAGAGACAGAGGCATGATTAAGGTAAGGATGAGAGAGCACAATGATGCTTCCCTCATTCTGCTACTGTATACTCTAGCTGCCTTACAACCCTCCAAGTGGATTGAAACATACTTAGTTTTTGTCCTTACAAACAATTTCTATCCCAGAAATGAAGGCTAACAAATCTTTTCTCCTCCATTTGGCTTAAGAAAGTATTTGTGTATATACTCTCTTCAGTCTGAAGAAAAGAATCAAGAATATCGTTTTCTAGTCTTTCATTAGTAAAAGAATCCTTCAATGGTATGCCATAAGATTTAATAATAATTTTATAAAACACAGATGTTGTAGGCAAGGCTCTCTTACCAAGCTTTAAAAATTTGAAGGAAAATTGACATGCCATGAAGCTAGCTCTAAAGCTGACCTCATAATAGCCAGAAAGGATACTGAACTCAATAGATCTGTGATGCTTCTTGGAGCTCAGCTTTGCCCAAGTATGTGAACTTAGAAAATTCATTTCATCTCTTTGAACCTAGTTTTTCTCATCTTTTAAATGAGATTATCAAAGAGATGATATCTAAAAAAATCTTTCAATGGTACAACTCAATAATTTTTGGGTAAAAAATGGAAAACTGGTTCTTTGTCCTCATAACCACAAAGAATGAGCACATTCACAAGCTTATTAATTTTCTGCCAACATTTTGGCATTTATACAGTTTAGGGGATTACGGTGCACTCTACATTTGTCGGCAAAACAAGGCAACAGTGTTAACTCTGGCATCACAGGCTGAACTAGTTCTCATTCTAGCAAGCCCTAACTCGTTTTCTTTCTTCAATAATCCCAATCAGAACTCATGGGATGTGTATTCACCCATTTTCTATTACACAATGAATAATTTCATTTAAACATACATTTATAAAGTAGGTTGTGGTGATGTCACACACTTCAAATTTTGCCAATTGCCCCTGGTTAAGACAGAAACCAAATAGAATGACCAGCAATTGTGATAAGAAAGCACAAAATAATGAAACAGGTAGCAAGATCTTTCCAGGAATTTAACTAGATGGCCAAAATAATCTACTATCGACAAGTAAGGACCAATCTCTCATCATTTTCTAGGACTTGGCTTTTGTTTTCACCCTATGGTAACATAAGAAATTCCTAGTTACAGAGACAAACAGCATGAATAAGAGGCAAAATCTGGAACATGAATTTTTATTTTGACTCTTCCAAGAAACACCCAATTCCTTGAAATTAAATACCATCACATATTTGCCTATAAAATGGACACTTACAAAAAAACTTTTTACTAAAGTAATTTATTATTATATTGCTATTTTCAATTGAGACACAAATAAATATTTCCTTTAATGATTCTGTGGCTTGATAGCCCCTAGGTTGCTTATTTTGTGGTTTAGACTAAAATTGTTCATCTGTAGTGTCATTCAAAGTCTGTTTTAAAAGTTCTTCAGAGAAGATTCCCTGCCATCAATATAACTTTCAATTTTATAGCTTTTAGAGAATCCCTTTAATACACATTTTGAGGATTAATATAGTACTTCATATTGAGTGAGGAAAAGGAAACAAAAATTAGCAGGTAAAACTACAGTATACATTTGAGATTAGGCTGTTTCAGCAAAAAGAAATGCAGGTGCAGGTCTAAATAAAAGGAAATTGATCATTTTAATGTTCATAATAAGGAGAGTTGCCAATATCATAGTGAAGAGAATCATCAATTTACAGGCATTGGTGACATTTTCTGGTGTCCTTCAGCAAACTAATTGCCTCTTTTGTTAGATGAATTTCTTATAACACAAATGTTACAGAAAATTGTATTTGTAAAAAAAAGTTCTAATATTTAAAAATGTCTACTTAGACAATTTGTTTTGATATATGCGTAGTGCCAATGATTTGAGGTGGGAATTATTAGCAAGAGCTCCATGTGAAATATTACACAAAGTATAGAATTGTGAAGTCTGTGGAGAACCCACATTTTAAACAGAGAATTACAATATTAGAAACTATTTTCCTCTGGGGCCACCCCGTGGCGGACTGCTTGAGTTCAAGTGCTCTGCTTCCACGGCTCAGGGTTTTGCCGGTTCGGATCCTGGGCGCCAACATGGCACCGCTCATCAGGCCATGCTGAGGCGGCGTCCCACATTGACAGAACTAGAAGGACGAACAACTAAAAATACACAACTATGTACCAGGGGGCTTTGGGAGAAAAAGGAAAGAGAAAAAAAAAAAACCTATTTTCTCATATTCAAAGGCATTGACATAGCTGTTCCTACCAAATAATTTTTTTATTAAAAAAAATTAAACTATAAGTAGAACATCATTTTACAAAAATAAGATTATTTGTTTTATAAAAATAAGATTAATACAAGAATTACATTAATAATAAAAATGTGTGTGTTTTATGAAACTTCATCTTATAGGTATTACTATATGCCAACGCTAACTTTTTTCTTTTAAAGTATTGAAAATATATTTATTTATTGTATAATGAAATAAAATAATACAATGTTTAGCTTTAGAACTTTAATAAGAGAAGTAGACAGTATACAAAGAAATGATTGGAAACTCAGTTTATATTTAAATATTAATATTACCATATATTGTATTTACCCATACATTTTTGAAGATAGATTTTCATAAGTTTACACAACAGAAATAATGTCTTTCACAAATCCTATTAATACTCTAAAAGAATAAGGTAAATGCCCTTTGGCTGCTGTTGAGCATTCACACCTTTTTGTAATGCAAATCATATATCTTTATTAATTTCCCCTTTTTGGCCAAATTCCCCTTGCAAATCCTGTGTATATAGTAATAGTCACATAATCCTTTTAGGAATTTCATGAAATTATTTCCTGCCATGGCAGATGCATTTATAACAGGAAATACTAGAAATGCGAAAGTGCAAACAATGATTTTTCATTAGCTGGAAAGCCATCCTTAAGCATTTAAATATAATACAGACACATTACCCAAGCAATTACAGTGCACATAGCTACTCAAGTCTGAACATGGACCAGTTCTAAATTGCTTTAAAATCAATAATATATATCACTGGTCATAATTATGGAACGTCAGAAGCAATGTAGGGTTGCATATAATTATGGTACATGCATGGCACTTTACAACAAAGCCAATAGCCTCTTGAACTGAATCTCTTTCTCTTGTGCTGCCTAATTCTGTTTAAGTGGGGCATTACATATGTAACAGAGCAAGAAAAATAGATTTTATAATGACAAATGCCCTGTAGAGAAATCAAAATCCCATAGGCAAGATGACTTGAGAATATATTAAGGGTATTGCAGAGGCTGCTTTATTTGAGGGGGTCCATGTTCATTGTCAACAAGATCAATCAAATAGGAAACCAGATTGTAATCTCAACTCATTTTCATCTTTCAAAATATACGTAGAGATTGCTGCTTATCAGAGCATCTTTAAATTACAAGGATTTTACATTGAGTCTGTACTAAGACTCTCTTTGTGTTCATATATATCAGGAACTCTTTGTTACATCTATTTATGGTATTTTCAAATAATTATTTTTATCGTCAATGACTCTTAATCCTAAAATACTATTATGTATATAAGTTATTTTTCATCCATCATACTATGAATGGAGTTCTTGCATCAAAGCTACTAAGAATGCTACTTTTTTATTTAACTCAAGAATTCTTTGTGGTGTTATGTATTAGTTTTTATTTTAAGCAATTGTCTTTGTTTTCAACCTTATTCACATTTTCATTGCTTTTTTATATGTGTCCATCCCTCCCTCTAAAACTTGCATTCAAGAATTTTCATAGGTGCGTCATTCATTCCTGGCACATCTCAGACCATTTATAATGAAAAAATACACAGCACAATATAATTACTTATAATTAGTAAGACAAATGAAGAAAAAAATAGTTATCTTAGAGCTTTCATAACATTAATCTTTTAAATAGTGGCATATTCCTCCCTAGCCAATGTTCCACTTTGCCCTCTTTATAAAAGCTAAACTGTACTGTTCTAACATCCTGACTCAATAATGATGTCCTTCTGTTTATTAAGCCAGAACAAAACAACAATAACAATTTAAGAAAACCCACCAAGTTCTGTATTAGTATATCTCAGTAACCTGAAGTCAGTGTCATAGACGCTATTTCTAACTTTCTGCAAGGTGGAAATATCGCAGAGTACTTGAAAACTGCATAATAATTCTAATTAAAAAGCATTTTCCCCTTAAAATTGTAGAGTTAACCTTGGAAAGCAATACTTATCGGTAGGTTAAATTTCAGAGGATTGTAAAGATGGCAATATAATTCAGTTACTAACGTTTTCTCTGTGGGTCAAGATGATTCATTTATATTTAGAAAGAACAGTCTGTTTAGATAGTAATTTATTTTATTAAAACTGTGAAGTGACAAAACGTTTTTATCATTTTGACCTATAATATTAAAACCAATCTCCTAAATTACCATCTTTTTGCTCCTGAGATTGAGTTCTCCACCAAATCTCTTTGTATTTGCTCTGGATAATTCCTCTATACTGTAGAACATACAGACACTTTTTTTTTCCTTCTGAGCAAGAAAACTCTTTGTAAGGAGTTTTATAACACTAAACTATACAACTGTTACCCAATAAACTATGAAAACATTTAAAAATGATAATGTATTGAGTTTGTTCTGTACGAACCAAGAATTCATACATGTGATTCTTCATTATGGAATATGTTTCCCTCCATTAAACACGTGTTGAATCTTTTGCAATGGCTCACGTAAGAACCTAGCAAACTCACCATTCTACACCCACATACAGTAGACTGGGAGATTCTACCTGTGTATTGATCCACTAAATAGGGTTTCCAAACTTCATTCATTCACTCGCTATTACTTCATATATTCCTGTACATTATTTAACTTAAATCGTTTCTAAAGTTTCTGTACTTTTAAATATTTATATTAGAGGAGCAAGAATTTTGCTTTTAGATTGGTAATTTGATAAAGGCGGCAAAATCCATGACATAAATTCTTTTTATAGAGTTTCTTGCTTCGGTCCTCAAAATCTTGGAGGCACTCAGTGCAGAACAATGAAGGCAAATAAAGCAAGTGTAGTTGGGTAAATAGGAAAATTACCTATTCTAGAGAAAAGATGAGAGTGCACTGCTATTCAGTCAGCCTTCAAACCCAAGTAAATGATCATAAAGATGAATAAAGTGAACAGAGTCCACTGTCTAGAAAATATATTTTCTATGATGTGCAACTGTTAGGAGTTAAAAATTATAAACTAGTAAAAGTATTATTGATATTCTCTAACCCAGAACAGAAAGGAGTTGATGAAGTGGCTTTCAATATATGTCATTCTTTTCCATGTTATAAGGAACAAGTACTATTATTGACAATATTCAAATATTTATTTATATTATAAAAATGAACACAATAAAAATTCTAAAAGAAAATTCGTATGATGAAAATCCAAACCTAGTAAGAGTAAAATATGTTTAAGTTCTAATTGAGCTCCTGAATAGATGCTGCTTATGAAATCAATAGCAAAAAATAAGTGAATTTTTGAGTCCATCAATAATTATTTATTCCTTTTTGATGTAAATATCATTTTTTAACAGAAATAAGCATATTGCAGCAAACTGCTTCATTTTCAATGGTACCCTGATCTGCTTTAAACTAGTTTTATTACAGCAATTGACCATGTATTGTAACTACTTTCTTTTAAACTCTGTCATTTTTATTTGGTTAATAGACCAATGATTCCAGCTTTTGCCATTAAACAGTTCTACATCCTCTGCTTTCACTCTCGCCTAATAATTAATGGCATATGATATTACTCCTCAATAGGGAAAGAAACGTAGACTATTTGTAAGTTGTTGACAGTGCAATTAAATCCGTCTCTACCATAATCAGCAGAGGAATAGTGGAAGACAAACCATTTGATAAGTTTAAGGTGAGGGAGGATGAGGCCTTTATCTCAGTAACGGGAAACTGTTTTAACTCAGACATTCATAAAAGCCACAACTCTACACACCAGAAAGATGCCTTATTGTATGGTTTCCAAAGCTAAAGGACATTGGGTACATGACCCTTGCTGAGTTTTGAGTTTGGAAAATGTGCCCCAATGGTCTTCTAAATAATTAGACCTGTGCATACTGCAACTATTTAATTTTGTATTCCCGAGATAGATTTTTGGAAGTGGTGATGCATTACCTAAATAAAGCACCTGTCTTATTTAAGTTAAAGTGCATTCAGATATCTCTTATTGATGTCATTTTAAATCCATCCAAGAAGTTAAATTTAAGCACCGGTGCTGCCTTTTAACTTCTTATGCAAAAGCCTTGTTAGTACATTTATTGAGTATGAACTTATTCTTTGTATGTGGTTTTAAAATAGTCAAGTCTATATCTATACAAAACATAAAGAGCATATAAATGGTAAATAAGTCAAATTAAACTGTGTGAGTTAACCACTACAGAAATGGAAAAACAACTCTAATATGCTAGACATATGAGAACAGAGTAAGTTACATTCTTCTGTTCCAGAAATATTTATTGAGCACCTATTATAGGCCATGCACTGTACTAGGTGCAGGCAATACAGTAATGTCTGCTTTCATAGTGATCTTATCGGGGAGAGGATGAAACACATAAATTAAAAATTAGCAGATCACCTAGTATGTTAGATTGTGATAATGCTATGACAAAAATCAGGAAGATTATGGAGAGTGCTGTGGATTGTGAGGGGTTGCAATTTTAAATAAGATGATCAGGGAAGGCATCTTTGAACGGGTAACTTTAAGCAAAGATTTGAAGAGGCGAGAAACTTCATTATAGAAATATCATATGAATAGAGTTCTGAGCAATAGGATCAGTCAGTGCAAAGGCCCTAAGGCAGAATCACACCTAGCTGCTTCAAGAAACAAGGAGGCTAGCGTGGCCGGAGCTATGTGAGCAAGGAAGGGAGGAGTAGGACATGAAGGTAACTGGAAAGGATGAAGATTGTGTAGGCCCTACATCACCTTGAAGGCTATTTTAAGCATTTTGTTCCTTAGTTTGTGTGGGCTGAGAGACCATAAGAGTGTTCTCAACATAGGAATGACATGACCTTAATTATATTTTAGCAGAGTCATTCTGGCTGCTGTGTTAACAATTGACATGGAGGGCCAGGTTTGGAAGCTGAGAAACCAGTTAGGAGGCTATGAAGTAATCCGTGTGACAGTCAACGGAGGCTTGGGCCAGAGTGGTAGTGATAAAGATGATAAAATGTGAGAAGTTTCTAGGTATATTTCAAAAAAAAAGATCCAATGGGTTTTTTCATGAAGTGAATGTGGGTATGGAAAAAAGAGGGTGACTTCAAGATTTTTGCCTCGAGTAACTGGAAAGGTGGTGTTGACCTTTGCGGATATAAAGAACATTGCTGAAAGGCCAGGTTCAATTATAAAATGCTAATTTGGATCAGTTTTAGACTTATTTCACCTCAATTTAACCTAGAGTTAAACCTTCTTGACATGGTGGACTATTGGTCCTCCCTTGCAGCATTTTCTTACAAGAAAGTAACAGAAAAAGAGAACATACGATCAATCATTCAACCAGGATGTTCTTGAGAGTGAAAGGCAATGTTAATATATTACACTAGCAGGCAGAAAGCACACTGTCCCAGGAAAACTAAACACAGTAGATTAAGACAAAGGCTAACTACTTGGAATTTAACTTTTATTTGTCATGTATCAAATGGAATTGTTCTTCACGGCATAGAAGAGATTTCATATGGGAATGCCTTAAATATCTTATCCTGAAATATCTTAAATCACTTAAACTGTTTTATTACCACTATTTAATAGAGTTGGTCACTAAGGAAATAAAACTTGAGAAAACTTGTGGTCAAGTTTCCTACTTCCCAATCAATAGATAGGTTAATGGCTTTCCATTTAAAAATAAACGGCTAGGGGTCAGTCCTGTGGCATAATGGTTAATTTCATGCGCTCTGCTTCAGCGGTCTGGAGTTCCCCATTTTGGATCCAGGGTGTGGACCTATGCACGGCTCATCAAGCCATGCTGTGGCAGCATCCCACATACAAAAAAATGGAGGAAGATTGGCGCAGATGTTAGCTCAGGGACAATCTTCCTCAAGCAAAAAGAGGAAGTTTGGCAACAGGTATTAGCCCAGGGCCAATCCTCCTCATCAATCAATCAATCAATCCATCAATCAAATAAAAATACACAGCTGGTCACAGCAGATTTCATTCATCAAAGTTGAATAATAAATTTATGGCACAGCTCTTACATAGTTTTCTCAACCTCCATAATTTGATGCTTCATTTATAGTTACACTGCTCATTTATGTCCCACTTTTAGAAAATCTTCACAGCCATTAATTTTTGGTGTTTTTCTCACAGTATAACCACCTTTGTTGTTGTTAGTTGCTATGATGCTTTTATACTCCTTTGTTATTGTTTTCATCAAAAAGAATAAAGAAATCTGTAATAAAACAGCTTTATAGACAATAAATTGCACTTTGTTCTTATCATTACTTCTGCTATGTCTGTTGATTCTTGTAAAATTAGTGTTGGTTTAAAGCTATATAGTCCTTACAAAAACCCTAGATTTATTTAATGATAGAATTCTTGTAGTCTCTGCCATGCTCACCATCCCAATATGTGTCTGTCCCTTCTGGACCTCCAGTTGTAGCAAACGGGGGAAATATTTTAAGTAATGAAAACAATACACAATTTGAAACAAAAATAAACATATGCACAGCTAAGAAATACTCCCATTCTCTAGATAGGATAACTGTCTGCCAAAGAAGTGTCTGGGATTTCAATATAGCCCTAATTGTACTTAAATCTGCTCTTACGTTATCTAAGTTGTCAATTTGATAAAAATAAACCACAACAAATCACTGAAAAACAATTAATTTTTATTTTCAATATTCATTAAAAGTCTAATGAGGTTGTTTTATAATGTATTATCTTCTCTGTATATATGACACGTAAGATGACATCACAGTCTGTGATAAGAATGACATTTTTTTCCAATTGGATTTTGTTCATGAAAAATAAAAGTTAAGATTCCACGTAAAGGAAGTATACAGATGCATCCTCCTGCATGTCAAAGGTTAGACTTTGTGATATAGTTTTTAACGTGCCCCCCAAGTACATCCTCTGGGGGGAGCTATAGTCTCAAAAGAACTTAATTGTATTTTATTCGCAGTAGTAAAATTACTCTTAATATCAAAAGAGATGCAGTAGATCTTTACATTTTTTAGACTTTTGTTAATGAAACTTGAAGAAAGCTTTGCCATTCTCCAGAGGGCTTCATAAGATTATCTGATTATCAGTACTTTGTGGATGTGTATCTACATGAATGTACAAAAATATTCATCTATTTTAAATAAGCAAAGACTCTTGAAATAAAAGTTTAAAGTGCAATTCTAAAGCACATTGCCTTTATGACTTTCCATTCAAAACATGTTAGTGTTCCAAGTGGTCATGAAGTGTTCCTGAAGTATAATTGAATCTAAACAAGCAAATATCAATCTGCTCTAGCATATAAAATTTTGGAAAAATTCTCCTACTTTTAACTGCAATTTAAAAGTACATAAAATTAAAGTGTTTTTACTAGAGTATCTGGTTAATATTGAAAGCAAACCAAAAAATAGGTGATATCTTAGTTTCTGGCATGATATGATTTTGTTTTCTGACTTCAGTATTGGAAGGAACTATTCAAATACAAAAATGTACACATTGATGTTTATAAAGACACTTCCATACTACAGAGAAGTTCTCTTAATCAGCAGCACACATTCTTCCCTGTTTTAAGTACATTCTGCTTCATTGGCAGATCTACACAATCAACACATCTGTTAATATGGCATGACGCCCATCCGAAAACTGTAATGCTGGAGTCAAAAGACAGAGTTGCCAGACAAACATAGGTGAGGTTTTAGAGCATATCTACACAAATATATTCTGTCTTCATCAACTATATGCTTTCCTTACTTCTTATAATGCCGTTGTAATTTCTTACCTTCTACTCTTATAACATTTCTCTCCTAAAATTTTAGAGCTATAATGTTAAAAGCACATAGTAAGTTGTAGCCATATGTAAATTGTCTCAAAATTTCAGAGCAATAGTGCTATAGAAATTTAATGGATTAATAAAATACATATTAATATAGAAATGAACTCTCAGATTTGCTTGGAAAGATGAAAAACATTTTTTCTCTAGTCATGTCAACAAACATCATGAAATAAAATAAAAATAGCAATAATAAATATTAACTCCTAATAAATACTAAAGTGAAATTTTGATGTTCACTTGTTATCTCTGAGAAAGACCACTAAAATTAAGCTAGATTATAGACAGGTAGCTTCAGTTTCAAAACAAATTATACTAAAAAGTAAATATAATACACCATATTAGCAAAATAAAGGAAAAAACATTCTGTAAATGCAGAACAACCATTTAACAAAGTTCAACACCCATTCATATTAAAAATGAAACTCTAAGCAAGCTGGGAATGGTAGATATGTTTCTTAAGCTGCAAAACGGCAACAAGAAAAACTTTACAGCTAAGATCATACTTAAAGTTGAAAGACTGAATGCCTTCCCTCTGAAACTGTGGACAGGCAAGCGTGCCTGCTATCGTCACTGTTATCCAACATGATTCGGAAGTTATAGAAATTAGAATAAAGCACCAAACAAAATAGAAGAATAAACATCAGAGAGAGAAAGAAGTAAAACTTCCCCCATCTGCAAATGACAGGCGCATTAAACATCTCAAGGAACTTACAAAAAGACTTTAAGAATTAATAAATAAATGTAATGAGGCTGCAAGATACGAGATTAATATATGTAAATCAATTATATTCTCACATAGTAACAAAAAATAATTGGAATATAAAATAAGAAAACATTTACGGCAATGACAAACAAAGTAAAATTCTTTAGGAATAAATCTTACAAAATTGTTTAAGATTTTCTACATTAAAAGCTACAAAATATTGTCAAGAGAAATTAAGACCTAAATAAGCGAAATGTATACTGTGTTTACGGATCTATTTAGACAAAAAGTTGAAGAGCAAAAATGCGCATCAACGGATGAATGGATAAATGAAATGTGGCTTATCCATGCGATGGAATATTATTCAGCGATAGAAAGGAATGAAGTACATGCTATAACATGGGTAAACCTTGAAAATATCACAGGAACTGAAAGAAGCTAAGCATGAAAAACCATATATTTGGGGCTGGCCTGGTGGCATAGTGGTTAAGTTCACATGCTCTACTTTGGCCACCTGGGGTTCACAGGTTCAAAGCCACGCTGAGGTGGTGTCCCACATACAAAAAATAGAGCAAGATTGGCACAGATATTAGCTTAGTGACAATCTTCCTCAAGTAAAAAGAGGAAGACTGGCAACAGATGTTAGCTCTGAGCCAACCTTCCTCACCAAAAAAACCCATATGTTTGTATGACTCTATTCATATAAACTTCCTAAAAATGCAAACTAAAATATAGTGACAGAAAGCAGATCAGTGGTTGCTCAGGTCAAGTTGAGGGAAGGAGGAAGGTATTACAAGGGGTTATGTGGAAACTTTTGATTATGATGCATATGCTAATTATCTTGACTGGCAATATTTTACATATGTCAAATCTAAACAAACTATATATTTTAAATTTTAAACATGTACAGTTCCTGGTACTTCAATTATAATTCAATGAACACATTTTATCAAAGATTCCTAGGATTTTGTTGGTGATTATGCTTTTTTTTAAAAAAAGCGATCTGCATGGTGTCTCATTCCAACCTATATCGTTGGCACAAATGGATTATCCGAAATTTATGAAAAGTATGGGCATAACTCATATTGTGCTACTCTTTCTCTGATATGGACACAATAAGTCAATCAAATTTTGTCAATTTATGTAGATAAATTGTACATAAATTTGCATATTTAGTATAGATATTTGCTATATCTAAACAGAGAATGGACATGAGCACTGTAGATCTGGTTCAGTTGCTATGCCAAGTTTCGCCTTCATTAGTGTCGTGTAGTGATCTCTGACATCCAGGTCAAGCTATCACACTTGCAAAGCATTCCTCAAATTCTTGAGAGTAAATTCTCTAAACAAAGACAGCATGCAACAACACATAGCCAGACATACCATAGTTTTCTAGGATGCAGATTTTTTACTCCAAAAAATATTTAAATATACACATAGGCACATCCATTTATCCAAGGCGAGCTCTTGAAATTATACGTTCAGATGATCTTATACAGAAAAAAATGGTTTTAAGTGGCTGAAGAGCCTGTATTTGAAATAAAAGAATAATTCTCTAATGCATATTTTATGTAAATCTAGGTGTGCCTACACTAGATGTGCTAAGTAGGGGGTTCTAATGTATTCTATCATAGATGCTATTCCTGAATATTAGAAAGAAATTCAGTAAATGAGGAGTGTAACTACGTAATAGGAGAAAAAAGAAAATCTTGAGAGAGTTTATGCTAGGGGAAGACATACCATTTTTAAAGCAAATTGTGAGAAATTATCTAAATATTTTTAACACAAATAACGACATGCCTTATTCTCTTCTGTGCTAACGAAAAACCTGTTTGGCCTATTTTCAAGATAATTAAATAAGTAAAGCTGCCAAGCAAGCTGCTGTCTTCTGAAGTTAAAGAGAACATAAGAACATAAAACTTTGCTTATTCAACATAGAATAATGTAAAAATAGGCTAAAGGTACAGTTTGAAATGTCAAATTCCCATTTTATAATATTGTGAATTTCATTATAATTTGGGCACTTAGGTGGCCCTGTTGTAGAAGCTGTTTAGATCCAATAATAATTTTAAGGAATAAATTTTAAGGTAAATTGAAATTCTTAGATTTGCATTTCTAAAATTCTCTCTTACCTAAGTAGCCTTTTAGGGATAAATGTTTAGTTCTGTCAATAAGGATTGTCACAGTTTCCTAAGCAGCCAACCACTACCTGCCTTCATTTATGCTTGCCCATTTTTGTCTCTTCATGTCTTCTTGGGCATTGCCTATGGCCACCATATCTCTAATTTACAAAGTACAAAAAGAGCTTTCCAGATATCCAACATTGTCCTATTAGCCTTCCCTTCATTAGAAACTTTATCACCTTAGAAAAGTCACTTTGTTTCTGCCTTTAGACTAGCACCGTCCAATAGAAAGATAACATAAACCTCAGATACAAGCCGTATATGTAATTTCAAATTTTCTAGTAGCCACATTATAAAACATAAAAAAAACAGGTGAAATCCATTTCGATAATATATTTTATTTAATCCGATACATTGATAATATATTTTATTTAACCCGGTAGAACCATGTGCAGCATAACGACGTTTCAGTCAACAACGGACCACATCTGCTTAAGACTCGTACCATATAGCCTAGGTGTGTAGTAGTCTACGCCATCTAGGCCGTCTAAGTGCACTAGGATGTTCTCACAATGACGAAATCACCTAACAACGTATTTCTCAGAACGTATTTGTCGCTAAGTGACGCACGACTGTATATACAAAATATTTCAATATGTTATCAATATCAAAATTATTGCGATATTTTACATTCTTTGTACTGAGTCTTTAACATCTGGTAGGTATTTTGCACTCACAGCACATGTCAATTTAGACCATCATCATTTCAAAAGTTCAACAGCCACATGCGGCTAGTAGCTTCAGCACTGCCCAGATTTCAAAGGTTTGAAGAACCATTTCTGCCCTAAAGAACCTGAAATATGTTAGAACACTTACTATGTACAAGTCATAGTGCAAGATGCTACAAGAAAAACAAAGAATCTAGAATTTAATAGAAAGAATTTCACAGCTATACTATTCTACGATTAATTTATAAAAACTTGTACTTGCTTGCATTTATCTAAAATCTGATTCTTTGAGTACTGCAGAAATTAAAATTTTCATTTATTCTGCCTGAAAACAAGAGTAGAAAATGAGAGTCGTTGTTTTTCATCACAGGTCTGACACTTCTCCAGTGTTCTGCTCCAAATTGTCCACGTGCCTTTGGCAATCTTGGCAATTTCCCTCAATAGATAGGTGCGTAGCAAATTAATCACTGATCTATTGCTGGAAGAAGTTAAACTGCGATTAAGTTCTCTGCTGGGTATTAGAAAGACATGAGACCATCTTGCTAATTGATTAATCAATAGGAGGATTTACAAGAAAAGTTCCTCCTTTTTCTTTTCCCACCCTTCAATTATTTGTCACTGACCTGTCAAGCTTTGCTGGCCCACAGTCTAATCATTGGCCAAGTCTTCCTTTCAAATATACCTCAGAGTGGAATCTGACAAGAATGCCCTTGGGATGAAATTTGAAGTGGTTTCAAAAAAATCTGAAGACATAATACAAAATCACCCAGAATATGTTGTAATTAGAGATTGTGATCAAATAGAATTAAATTTGTCAGATTGTATTTTTATTTAAAAAGATAAATAATTCCTTTATATCTAAAGTTGTTCAATAGGTCCATTTTCGATTTTGTTTCTGCTAATGGTTTCAAAAATTTATCATTCCAAGCTCTGGTTTCTTCCTTCTCAAATTAAACTAATAATAATAATGATGATAATAAAGCCTCTAAGGATAGCTATCTCTTTCTCATTGAAAGGAAATCAAAATGTACTCTGATATCTTACATTCTTACATCTATTAGCAACAGTGTCTGACTATATATTACTAAAGTTATATTTTAACCTCCAAATTATCCACACCTCAAATTCTATGTGACATTTATAGGTACAAGAATAGGTCTTATAAAATTTTAAGAGTATACTTAGGCATCCAACTAAGAATTACCAGGGGGATTCTGCAACATGGACTTGCTCCTGGATACCCCAGAAGTCCACCCCAAAATGCTTCACGTTGTTTTGCAGAAAAAGGAAACATGCATTTTGAGAAAATAAAGCCCTAAATTAATGGGAAGAAATCAGTATTGTCTTTTGTTCCTTTTTGTGAGTCATTTTGACTCTTAGCTATGGCACAAGTTGCACGTATATAAAAGCTGTACATTGCCCCTCCACACCCAAAAAGCAAGCAGTTGTACAGAGCAGCAGAGTTTCAAGTTTAATAGACTCCTAGGGTGAAATGGAAGATTGCTGTACCTGACTGGAATGTCTTGAGAGATTCTCAGTTGTCAAAATTAAATTCCAAAATAATGGTTCATTTTTTATTGGCCTATTCTTCATCATAGGGAGGAAAAAAAGAGAAGTATACTAAAACACCTTCTAAATGTGATGTTTATGAAAAAATATTACTCATGGCAGTTCTATAGAATGTTTCCTAGGTCTTATGATTTTGATGATAAAAAAAAAGTATTCAGGGGTTGTCTGTTATGTGCAAAGCACTTTTGCAAGGCGCTAGACCAGAGGCAATACAACGATTTAATGCTTCTAAGTTCTCTAAATGGATATATTATACATTTTTAAAAAAACAAAAACTTTGAAACAGCTTGACATTTTTATTTGAAAAATAATTTCTAAGCATGTGGAACTGAACCATCTTTCAAGAAATTATAAAACTGCTGAAAGAAACATTAAGTAATCATGAAGTGTGGTCAAAAATCCAGTGGAGAGGGAGAATTCTGGAGCTATACAAAATTAAATCTGACTTTCAAGTCTCAATTTCCCGAGGAAATTAATGTTTTTTTATAATAATAGTTTCAGTGAATAAGACCATTTCAGTCATCTATTTATTTACAAATTTCGAGTACCTGCCTGGGTCAGGCACTGACAGACACTAAGGGGTTTAGTACTGTTACAACTGATAGTATTGAAAAGAAGTTTCAATCTGCCAATTCAAATTAAAATGCATACTTTTTAAAATCTATCCACCATTATACCTTTTTAAAAAAAATAGCTATTTACTATATGCACAGTCTATAAAGCAAAGACAACTTATTTGATAGAAGAGTCTTTGCTAATGATTTCCAAAAGCCTAAATTCTGTTCTAGACTTTCCTGTTTACCATAAAAATCAAAATAAATAATAAACAAAAGCAAATTACAGCTGTAGATATTTGGGTTGATATATATGCATCAAGTGACTACAGCAACTCTTCTCAGAAAGTTCTAATTCTGTTCAAGGGCTGTCCTCACATTTTTCTGATTCCCTTTGTTTATATTTAATGAATATAAAATTGGAGACTTGTATATGTATTTGAGTTAAATACAAGCAGCTATTTACTTTGCACAGTCATCTCACTGTCTGCAGCTTATGTTCATCTGAAAGCCAAGCTTGTTGCCCAAACTGACACTGTGGTGAATCTGCAATGGTTTTCATAGATAAGGCAATGGATATAGATGGAGCAATACTGCTTAGAAGAGTAAATGTTGGGTAAGATGGTGGCACTATTTGTAGTTCCCCAAAGATCTTTATATATAATCCAATGACACCACGCCACTTAGATTTTGTATATGCAGCAAGAAATTTTCAAGATCCAATTTGAAGGTTAGAAGTGTAAATCAACTGGCCAAAGTCACACAAAAAACCTGCTTAAATTTCTAACACATGTGACTGTCTTTGTTTCATCCTTTTCCACTGATTTAATGAAGAATAAAGAAAAATTCAGAGCTAAAGAATGCAATCTTGTGAAAGTCTAGCAGTAAAGATATGAGGATGGTTGGCTACACAGGATTGTAGACTAGGAGGAGAGCAAACCTGGAAGGTAAGTGTTGGGTGATGCTGTCTGAAAATGACAAAGTTCAACACGGCCAAATAACCAAAAGAGAATAGCAGCCAAAGATAACTGAACTTGTAATGGTATTTTAAAACACCACCAAATATTTATTTATGTGTAAACTAATAGAGCACAGCCATTCTTGGAATAAGCTTTTAAGTGCATATTCTGTCTTCTTTTCTTTCTTTCCTTCCCTTTGATTAATTGAATTTATTTGAGTATTTTTACTTGCTCTATGTTATCCATGCCTCACTGAAGTAACCACACCTTTGGTGAACTTCAGTGACCGGGACCACAAAAACCAGAGCCCTGACATATGACTTTTGTGTTATCACATCAAAATGATGCTCAGAATTATGTTCTAGAGAAAAACATTTTCTGAAGTAAATCCAAATCCTACTGGCTTCTGGGAGAGAATGAAAATTCTAGGAAATTGGTTTTCCTTTCCCACTATAGAAAACTTTTGGCAATTGAAATAACCTCTCTGGAGTTTGCTGTGTGAATCCTTTGGTATCGCTGTTAAAACACTGGAGCCAGAACAGAGACTGGCACATTGAATGGGAATATTCCTGGCACTCATTTGTTTTCATTGTCAGTAGGCAATTTACATCTTGAGATTAATGTGACCTCACATAGCAATCCTGTTTCTTGATTTAAAAGTTTCTGTAGTGATGATAACTGAATTTTCTTCTATGATCAGAATAATAATTTTTTAAAAATCTCATATATAGGAAAGCGTTTTTTTGGATGAGTGTTTTAAATTTATATAAATGACTCTGCTCATGTGAAGAAAGCAGAGACAAACATGAATCAACATAATTTCTATACATCTTACGAAATAATCACTAATGATCTTAAACTAAACCATAAAATATATAATACCTAATTTTTGAAATATTTATAACATTGATATGTCATATTGTATCAAACTCTTGGGACATGTGAAAGAGGAAGAAAGGAAAAAACAGAGGAATTAGGAAAAGTAGGGAGGAAAAAACAAGTTGCATACAATTTTAAATACGTATCTGTGTGTGTACATATATGTGTGTGTATATATAAATATGTGTGAAAATTTAGCATGAAATTTTGAAATAAAAATTAGAACCATCCTACATAACGCTGTCAAAATTTAAAAATTAAAGGAGAGTAAATAAGGATGACAGATAATACAGTAATTCACTGCAAAAAAATACAAATTATCTGTATTTGTAAAATGGTTTAAGCACTTTGAAGATGTATTTTGTGTGTGTGTGCGGGTGTATAATTCATAAGTAGCTTATGCCCAAGTGCTTCAGTCAAGTGCTGAAGCTATGAAATACTTAGGCTGCCAAATTGTGCTTTGGTTATTTCAGTCATTAGAATAGACTTATTCAACCCCTATGTCTGCATTTGACCTGCAAAGGACTGAGCCACTTGGTTATCGGAAAGACATTCTACACAGGCCATAGTAAGACAGAGATGTTTTATAATTACCTGGTGAATGTGAGACAATCTCTAAAATTTACTCAGCTAAACTTATACAACTTGTATTTAAGGTAAAATTTTATAAATTAAATACATCTGCCTTGTCCAATAAGATTCAGTCAAACAAGGCCATGTACAGAACAATATTTAATAATGATGCAGAACTTTACAGAGTGAAAAGTCACATCTTAAAACTTACATACCGTATTAGGACAGATGGAATATTCAAATTACAAGAAAATAGAAACATATTCTTAAATATAGAGCTATTACTTGAAATTCGCTTTGTTAGTTTCCCTTGGAATATCTCTCTCTGCTCTAACTTGGCATTCCAGACTACTATATATATAATGAATGCACTATAGAAATACTGCAATCAAAATTATTAAAAATAAACATTGCTAAATTGTTTAAGCCACACGGATATATTATAAATATTAAGTGTGGGGCCGGCCCCACGGCCAAGTGGTTAAGTTCGTGTGGTCCGCTGGTTCGAATCCTGGGCACGGACATGGCATGGCTCATGAGGCCATGCTGAGGAGGCATCCCACATGCCACAGCTAGAAGGACTCATGACTAAAAATACACAACTACGTATCGCGGGGCTTTGGGGAGAAAAAAGAAAAAAAGTAATAATACAATCGTGATGAGAAAAAAATGGTATTTGAAAACTAACATTGGGTTTAAATGATCTTTTTGTTCCAACAAGCGTCTTACAAACAATATAAAACTTAAAATGGGGAAGGAAAAGCTTTATCTTTAATGTGGTCTGTAACTTCACTTTTTAAAATTAAAGCTTTGTCTTTGCCTGGCTTAAATTAAGATGTGATCATCTTTTAGCAGTCTTCCCTTGTTCTGCTTTTATGTTTTTAAATAGACTAAGTAATTTATCATGTTCACTTTACACTTGCTGATCCGGCACTCAGTCAAGCTGTGGTCCCATATTAATATGGCATACTAATTTACAATGTTAACACTTTGGTAAATGGCACAAACAATGAAAAACGGGAGCTTGGATAAAAAAAATCTATGTAACATTCAACATTATCAATTACCAATAAAATCCTGCATGCCATTCATATCAAATTTCTATTAATTTAATTCACTTGTGGAAAAAGAATGCAAAGAAAAATGGACCAAGTTAAGTCAAGTCACTGCAGTTTTCTACTCTTTACCTTTCTCTCCTTCTTTCAATACTAACTGTAAGAATTCTGTAGAGGGTGGCAATGTATACAGAGACAAACGAAACAGAATGATGATAACCCCATCCCCAGGTAAAATTAATGATAGAGTAATAATAAATAAAAATGTACATTACCTATGTAGACCATTCCTATAGCTTTATTTATGTACTCATAAACCTTTTTCTCTGTAACTATAAAAGCAAAACACATATTTACTAGCATATCTTCATTTCATGTAAATCTTCTCGGGTACCTCTTAGGATTGAATGTTAAGAGAGGAGATGAATCACAAGCTACGTATATTCTAACACTAAATAAACTTTTTTGGGCAACCAGACTTTACAGCACAGAACTGACTGTTTTTATAAACCGCGTTCATAGGGGGGTTGAAGGGAGTATAAATCCACAGAGAAAATAATTTGGAAAAACAGTCCATTTGTTCTGTAAATTTACATTTAAATTTTTTTATTTCTCAAGATTTTTGATTTTCGTGAGAGGGTGTTTTTAACACAAGAAAAAAAAAAGTATGAAAGGGGCTTCATTTAAAGATTAGGAAAAAATGATCTAAAAGTACAGTCATAATTTTTAGTTTTACATACTGTTTTTTTTCATTTATTGTTCTTGAGTAAATTACACAAGAGCTTTGAAAAACATGTCTCTTTTAGTGTGTCCCTCCGAAATAAAATCTACAGCTAGTAAAGTCTCTTACAAATAATCTCACTTAAAGGTAACTATAACTATACAACGCAGCATAGGAAAAAAATTGTAAAAAGAAAATATTCAAATATGTGTTTGAACAGAGATTAAATTAAAAATCTACTCAGTTGTTGAACTAAAAATTAACACTGATGAAACATCTTTTGGGATAATCATTGAACTTATAAATGCCTCTTCCTGTTTATTATATGCATATGTATGATAAATATATCCACGTATATACATACACACATGCATGCACACACACATATAGTTATTTTCATATACACATATATATTTATACTGGGTGCTTCAAAATTCTATTTTGAAAACATATTTAAAAATGTTGAAAATAGTGTGTGCTGACATCTTTAACAGTTATTCTCTTTTCAATATTTATTAATCCTGATTATTCCTTCCCTTCACTTTTTCTCTCTGAGGTCATAGAAAATACGAAAGGAATAGAGGAGCAAGGGTAGCAGGTAGTTTTAATCCTTTATTGAAAGTAATTTTATAAATTCAGTAAATTAAATATGAATAACTGGGAATAATATGGATAAATTGTCCCCTTTGTATTGATGGATCATAGACACTATAATGGCATTTTCATAATGAAGGTATATATCACACTCCCTGCTGAATCATGCCATATAAACGTTAATTTGTACATTGCGTTTAATTATTAACTATTAACAAATTATCAATAAGTTTTTGAAATGGCTCTCCATCTTTCTGATAAAGATTTCCTATTCTCGTCTCATGGATAAATAGTTCACAGAGAACAACTACAGGTTTTATCTGAGTAAGGTACGTGCCTGCAGCTACTGTCATTCCAATTAAAACATTTTTTTAAGTAAAATTGACTTGTTCTTCAAAAGGTACCAAAGATTATCTGTAGATGGTCTTAATATCACATATTTGCAAAAGGAAAAAAAAAAAGCGAGCTGAATTTTTGTGAAAAATTAAACCGTTTATTTGCTATATCTACCCTGCCAATCAAAGAGAAGAGGCAAAAATAATCTCTATGTAAATGCATTTTCAAGGACATGCGCCCTGCTACTGCCATCAACAATTAGCCAAAACATTTACATCCACATTGAACATTCTCTTCTGTCCAATAAAATTCAAATGTGTTGCGCATGCGTAAGAAGCCTAGGAAAGTTGCTGGTAAAGAAAGTAATGTTGATGATAGGCCTCGCCCTAGGACTTCTGTTTTGCACGTTAGGAAATGGGAATCTCAGCATAATTATTTTTGTATATAAATGCTGCTCAATACACTATGCAGAAAGAAGCTAATTAGATGGATTAGTATTAAACTAAGTATTTGGATCTGAGTATAATACTATAAATGACTGCCCGTTACATATTATAATTATACTGAGTGCTCATTTAATTTCAGGGTTCTGTACATTGGACACTTTACACCAAGACTAGTCGAAGAACTAACAGTGACAATGTGCTTTGACACTGTAGGCGATTTCTATATTCAGAGAGTATATTTTGTCCCACATTTGATACTCTATTTTCAATGCACATATTAAAGGATATTTCCCCCTAAGTGCCTATGCGGCAACAATTTATGGAAATAGAAATAGATTCTGATGCTACAGTGAAACTGAGGGCAAGCCTATTTTTATAACATGACGCGCCACTAAAAAGCCTTCACAAAACATTATGCTAAGTAAAAGAAGCCAGAAACAAAAGATCACATATTGTGTGATTCTGCTTATGTGAAATGTTCAGAATAGGCAAATCCATAGAGAAAGAAAGTTCATTAGTGGTGGCCTGCAGCTGGGTAGGGGAATGGAGGGTTGACTGCTAACAGGTATTGTGTTTCTTTTTGGGATGAAGAACATATTCTAAAATTGATTTTGATGATGGCTATACAACTCCATGAATATAATAATAACCATTGAATTATACACTAAATGGATAAATTGTATAGCATGTGATTTACGTCTCAATAAATCTGTTACCATAAAAGGACTTCATATACCCAAGCATATATGGAAACAGCTTTCTAGATGCCTCTACGCTTTATTGCCTACTGGAACTAAGGACAACATAATTTGCAACCGTTAAAGTCATTTGAAGTTGATCTTTGCTGCTGCAGACATTCCTCAACTTGAATTGTATTCTCTCCAAGGTGACTTTTTAGAAGGACAAAAAAAAGAATAGATTTCTGTTATTCTACAGTTTAACAAAAATCAACTCATTATTTTATAATTACACTTCCTATACCCACACGTATACCAATATTGGTACACATGTGTCTATGTAGGTGTCCATGTAGTATTTGCTTGTGGTATAAGAAAACCGACCAGTAGAGGAAAAGGAAGACTTATTAGAAGATTCGTTTTCCTGGTTTGAAGATAGATTACCAGGAAAAATGAAAATAGAAAGCTACTCACCTCCCCCCCAAGTTATTAAAATAGCAGGTAGCAAACAAAGGGATCCTGTTTTAAAAAGGAAATAAACTGTCATCATTCCTCTGGTCAAAAAACATCCAAGGGTTTTTCACCCCACTCTGATTAAAAGGTGAAGTCTTTAAAATGGCCTGCAAGGCTCTACAACAGGGGTTGGTCAGCAAACAGTTTCTGTGAAGTGACAGATAGTGAATATTTCAGGCTTTGCCGGGGGCTAAGGTGCATCTTGCAACTGTGCAATTCTGCCCTTGTGGGAGGAAAGCAGCCACAGGCAGTGCATAAAATAATGCGCGTGACTGTGTGCCAATAAAACTTTATTCATGGAACTGAAATTTGAATTTATTAAGATTATCGCATGTGAAGTAATTATTTTTCTTGGGATGTTTTCTAACCACTAAAAAATGTGACAACCATTCTTAGCTCTTGGGCTGTCCAAATACAGGCATAGTTTGCTGACTCTTGCTTTCTCTCTGCCCTTATCTCCTACTCCTCTTCTCCTTACTGGGTCAGCTCCAGAGCTACTGATCTTCTTGCTGTCTACGTTAGGCACACATCTGGTGCCTTTGCAATTTTGTTCCTTTGGCATGGACTCGGCTTGCCCCAGCTAGTCACATGGTTTATTCTTTCAAATCTTTGCTCGGATGTCACCTGCAACATCCACAACAGGATATTTGACTTTTGTTTCTTTGCTTTCTTGATGAATAGAGCTTAAGAGCTAATGTGGGACTAATTAGCATTCTGGTATCTTAATTTGAACATATAAGAAGACTTCCTTGTCACGTACTCATAATGTGTAAATGAAAACAACTATTGACTGAATAATTACAAGTGAACGAGTAATCACTCGCTCCCAAATATTTTTGTTTAGAACTAATGACATTTTTTGCATATGTCACATTCAAATTACATTATGGGTTCTCAGTTCTATTATTCTTTTCTCATTACCAAAGATTAACAGCTTAGATTTTCTTCAGTAAGATTATAATTTTCATTCTAATTACTGTATTCAAAAGGCCAAGTGTCCAATTGATTTCATGTATTCCACACATATACACACACACAAACACACACAGACGTATGTACCTGATAATCATGGAACTAAAGTCTGAGCCATGGGGTAAGTACAATCTGGTTTTTATTAGTATACTATTCTTTCCAAGAGACATATGACAATTTCCTTGGGCAGTGTTCAAAATAACATTTATATTAAAACATAAACCCTACTCTTGCATAAGAACTTGAGGGACATATTCTACCACTCTTATTGAAATAATAAAACATAATACTAATGACATGTAGTGTCCTCCTTTCATAAAAATAATTAAGCCTTTTACACAGGACCTTTTACTGCACAAAAGCATCATGGCCCATACAGTAAAGAGCACTGTTATTATATTGGAAGAAATTATTCATTCTTAGATAGGATATTTATTGAATGGAAATAATGAACTTAATTAAGTTCTCATTGTGACAAATTGGATGTGATGAGACAATGAATGATGCTAATCTCCATTTTAGCTAAACTATATTGAAGAGAGGGACAGATACAGGATGATAAACTCTGTGCTCAGAGAAGACCAATAACAAAATTACACTATAAAATATGCCATTTATTTAGTTCATAGTAAAATGGGGAACCAAAATCCAAGCAGGCTACCATCTGTTAATACGATGAGAATGCCTCAGGTATCTTATTTTTATCTCCAGATATTTATTACTTTGGAATATCTAGAACTGTCCCTTTGAGAAAACATTTGTTTCCTTTCCTTTCTTTGGGGGGGGGGGGGGGCTTTGTTTCTGAGACATATTATCACAACAATCAGTTCTATTATGAAGAAAGTATTATCCATTTCCAGAATGTATATTCTGTTCCCCTCTGAAACAGTCTGTCCATCTATATGCACAGACCGCTCGGACTGTCTTTGTATCCAAAGATGTGGTTTATAATAAAGACATATTTATCAAAAGAAACAGCAAAAAACTTCACGGCTTCCTATAATAACTGGTATTCATGAAAAGTTTCGAAATAAGTTTCTAATAGTACCTGAATTTTATTAAGATTGATGGGAACAAGACTCTCAGACTTGATAGGAGCAAAATATAAATAATCTTTCACAATTTGCAGGGAAAGTGAGAACTAGTCAGCATACTGGCATTAGACATCTTTGTAAGCTAATTACCATGATTTTAAAAGTAGAAAATCTACTTGATGTCATTATAGTCTCTTCACATAAAAATCAATGTACAACGTCATTAATTGAGGAATTATGTTGCATTAAATTAAAATAAAGTGTTTTTCCTTTTAAGAAACCCATAAAAAAATCAGTCACCAATATTGAATTTGTGTTGTTTCGCTTCTAAACATGCACTTACTTGATGACATTTTTAAATGTTAAGAAACATCAGATTTTTAAATTATTAATGAAAAAGATGTGAATTCTTAGTCT
Organism: Equus quagga; assembly: GCF_021613505.1. Classification (NCBI taxonomy): domain Eukaryota; kingdom Metazoa; phylum Chordata; class Mammalia; order Perissodactyla; family Equidae; genus Equus; species Equus quagga. The sequence continues at coordinate 49,940,829 of NC_060276.1, forward strand.
AAAAGGAGTTTGTTTTTTCTATCAATTCTTTAGAGCAAACTGTGAATGAAGTTGGAAATTAAAGAAAAAAAAATTTGTCTATGTCACAGTAGGATATTTTCTCACCAGATTGAAGAGGAAGTTTATAACTCTTGCTATGTCTCATGTCAGTAAATCCTCCTTAACCTTTATTTGTTTTTTCTGTCTCTTGATTTAACATTTGAATCCATAAAAAATTTAACCTGACCTTAGGAATTTGAAAGATAAAGTGAACACTGTACATATTTTTAAACTCGATAAATATTAATCACAGCTTAACATAATAGAATAAAACTATTCATTTTTCAAATGGTGTGATATAAGACATTAGAAAATCATCTTGTCCAGACAATGATTCAGTAAGATCAGTTCAAGTATATATTTAGATTCAGATGTGCATTGTTTTCAATATTATGGGAGCATTCTGTTAAGTGGTAATGTACTCATAACTGAAATTTCCCCAGGAAGTTCATAAAAGCATAGGTAATATTCTAACTTGATACTTGAACACTATATTATAATTACTGTAGCTCTAAAAATCTGAAAATTACATCAATTTCTCCAGCCCCAAAACTACCCCCAGGTTGATGTGTACAACATAGGATACTTTTGAAGATACAATTTATTTTCCCAACTCTCCATGGAAATAATGCAATCATTCATTTGTCCAACAAATCTTAAGGAATACCTATTATGTATCAGATATCCTGCTTGTTCCTAGAGATTTAGGGGTAAACCAAGTAGATATTGTTCTAGTCTTAATGAACTGAACTATTTTTTTCTGTAGGAAGTCTGTTTATTCACTTCAGAGTAGGAGAATGCATTCCAACATACAGTCCAAATAAGCACATATATGTGTGTTTCTATATGTTTCCAGAGATAGTTGTACTCTAAAGGTAGTAGTAGGGCATCTGTGCACTAAATGAGTTAACATAGTTTTTCTAGGTCATTGTAGCTACTGCACCACAGAAAGAATGTTGACTAGGTCAAACAGTAGTGATGTAATTTAGGTTTCATTAACATAAAAATACATATTCTGATCACAAAGCACTGGATGTATTCATCATAATTAATGTAATACAGGTATAAAAGCTAAGTGTCCCAAGGAAAATTTAAATTCTTATTTTTTCTTTAACAATATTAAAACTGAGTCAATAATAAAAGTTTCTTAAAGGATATAAACTGACAGTTTGTCTACTGATCCAGTAGGAAGATATTAAAATGTGGTTCAAGCTAGATTATTATTTGAGGAATTTTTTTAAGAAATAGGAACACAAGAGTAAATATGTGCAATGGTTTGCAATAATAATACAAAGGAACAATCTTGCCGATATATGCAACATTTATGAATAGAGTACCAACCTTCAAACTTTCGTTCTGATTTGCCTAATATATATGTGTATATTGCATATATTCTTATAGAGAGATGCATATAATATTAGGAAAACCAGGTCTTAAATGTGAAAATATGTATAGATATATAGGAGTTATATTACTCATAAAATGGTTACACTCTGACGGTACAAAACTATCTTAAAGAAGGCTGTTAAGGGATTAATTAGAAATACGTACTATTTATAGTATTCATTTCAGCATAAGAACTGGATAAAAATGAGAAGGATTCATTATTTTCATTAATTTACTTATTTTTCTCAATATTTATGGCAACGTCAATTCCAACAATGATAGCTATAATAGCCATAATGTACTGTCTATGTTTGCCCTCTTAGATATTTATATTTGGAAAATTATGCTCTTCTAAAACTGATTATATCACCTGCAAAAATATCTTCTATTAATAGCATTGTATTAGAAAATGTAAAACGAATTTTGACATGCAATCTGCCTTCTGTTCAATTATTTATTTAATTTTTGCAGCAATATTTTCTGATGAACAAGGAATCATCTTAAAAAACTAATACTGAGAAATTTCAGGTAAAGATCCTATTTTTAGTCGTTTGTGTCTTCCTTCCCTGTCCAAGACACGTGCAATTCCTAGAACATTATTTCCTCACCAACTATGTTACTGACTGACTGAAACCTCAGGAGAATAAATTCAGAGATGTCAGATCAATTCTTTCTTTTCTCTTTCTATAAATACTACTTAGCTCATGCTCCCACCAGAATAATATTTTACATTAGAATAGCATTTAGTAGCTTCTCAAATTGCTTCCACATTCATTATAATTAATTGGTACACCTTACTTGGTAGATCCATTGGTGCAGGGGATGAAGACCAGAGATTTTAAGTGGCTGCTTGCAAATCTTCATATACCATATAGAGAATGAGCCAAATTCTAATCAAAATGTCCTTTACTGAGACCAAATTATTCTCTGGACTATTTCCTCTTTTCTGATAACCAAATGCTCACTTTACCTGCGTCTAATCTGATTCAATAATCACAGTAACGTCACGTAAACTAGTAGCTCTGCATTGACAACACTTTGCATTTGGATTGAGGATGCAACTAAAAGTGAAAAAGAAAGAGGGAAGGGTAATTTTGTGGCTGCTCCTGATGTAACATTTAAATTATTTATTTAAACCATATCTTAATTCAAAAAGGATTTAGGACTAATGTTTCAATTCTCAAAATAAAATTACAGGGTAATTAAAACCAAATACAGTAAAAGTAATCAATCTAATTCACCAGTGGAGGGACTAAACAAATGAGTCCAGGGACAGGGAGATTCAAAGTTCTTGCAATTTAAGTAAGTCACTCAGCCTCAACTTCTGTATTAAAGGAAAAGGAGAACTCTAATAAATTACATGGGATATTTTAGATACTTATTAATATTTATAACATCTAATTTAATAACTATACATTTTAATAATAAATATACCTAGGGGTTTGGCAATGAATACATCGGACAAAACATATATGCTTCTGGAAGTAGTAATTAATTAGCCCCATATATCTCATCTTATGACACCATGCTGAAAAAGTTTTCATTTATTTCATGGAATCAGTTTTCAAAACTTATGAACATTTCTGTATCAGATATGCCCATTAAGAAAGCTTAAAATGAAAAAGCCTTATCTTGGAGTAGAACAGAATCAAATGATGTATTTAATCAAAGTCTTGCTCCTTGGCAACAAAATTCAGCTGCCTTTGCTTGATATACTGATATCATTAGCAGTGAAACAGTTTTTTTTAACATATTCCAAACAAAAGCAAAGTATATTCCTCCTAAAGCATCAATTTTAAGATATTCTTTTTAAAATTACATTTTCCCATGCTTTAAACATTTTCCTCCCTTAAAAACTAACCACACACACACACACGAATCTTCATTCTCATGAAAATTCTATCCCAAATCAAAAGAGGACATATTTATATTTTCAATGTTTAATTAAAAAGTCTGTGACTATCATGATGTATTTGATGAAATGTGTAGTTTTTTTTAAAAAATGGGGGAAGAAAAATGCAGGTGTGCTTAGAAAACAGCCGTTCTTTTGTTTTTTTTAGTTATGAGGTGAATCTATTTTTATTAAATCACTTTATTGAGTTACGATTGACATATATACTATTCCTCTTTAATTGTTAAGAATTAATTTGGTGCCTTCTTGAACTAACTCAGAAAGGTCAGAGTATAATCAAGCTTACTTTACCAAAAACATGAGCCGATATCCTGTAAATAGTAGTTTATTGCAACATCCTTTATAAAGAACAAGCATTTATCATTAGGTTAATAACAGTTTTGTTCATTTCAAAAAAACTCCATTTAAGATGCTTGCAATAACCACTGTTTCCTACTGCTATCTGCTGTGCCTATAACGCGACGAGACAGAATTCAATAACTGTCATCAAAACCAGTCCCATTACTTATAGTTATACCTTGTGTAATAAGGACAAACAGAATTTCCCTTTGTGTTCAAATACAGAACAGTATGCCTGTAGTAATGTCAACTTTTAAGATTTTGATAGAAATGTAAAACACATAAAACGTATATGAATAACTTTCCTTGATACATGTATCATGGTAATTTTACTAACACCACTGCGTTGACTGAAAGGGCACAATATTGCTTGTGTTGAAGATATCACATTTATAAGCATTATCATGGTAATATATTTTTATATATGATTGGAACTATCCATAATGGGTCATGAAATTAAATGTTGTTACCTCTACAGCATCATTCTTTTCAAATGATTCAATATTAAATTTCATTTTTTATTCATTCAATCAGAAAGCGTAATTAAACAGCATGTGCATAAAATTTAAATATATCCATCCATTCATTGCAGTAAATATTTACTGAGTTCATACTATGTGCCAGACAGTTGTTAGGCACTGGAGATACAACTGAGAACAAGACAGACATGTTCCCTGACTCACGTGGAGTGCACAATCTAGCAGGTAAGACAGGTGACTAACAGAAAAACAAACGGGTAAATGAATCAGAGGTCACAAGCTGGAGGCCTAGGGCCAGATATGGTCAGCAGACCTGTTTTGTTTGGTTTACACAGTGTTTCAAAATATTGTTTTACAACACTAAAAAGTATGGAACATTTACATAAGTATTTAGACTCCCTGTTTTTCTTGAAAAGCTTAGATTATTTCCAACATTGTAGCCTTACTTCAAAATGGCCTGATATCAAATAGGTATTGCCCATTTTTGATCCAGAATGTCATCTCCAGTTAGCTGGAGTCCCCATCATACCTCATAGAGTTTTATAGCAGGCTCATTTTACCCATTTATTTTATCTGCTTGGCCCCTGTAGTACCTGATTTTGTAACCCCTGAAGTATATCTTAATTACATTGTGTGGCACATACAATGGAGGAGAAAAAAGAATGGATATTAAGAGGAGATCTACTTAATGAACAGTAATGCTATGGAAAGCATCTCTGGATGCTGAAACTTAAAGTACGAGAAAGATGGAGGGTGCAGCAGCGTCCTAGGCAAAAAGCAAAGCAAGGCAGAGACCCCAAGGCAGGACAAGCTTGCCTTGTGTCATAAAATAAGCTCGTCTTCTTTTTTAAAAAGGGAGGCCAGTGTATCTGAAATATATCTTGAGCAAGAAGGAAAGTGGAATGAAATGAGGTTAATGACACAGACAAGAGTCTAATCATGTAGGATATTGTAGGTCAGGGTAAAGATTTGGCATTTATTTTAAATCCATTGGAAAGTCATCATAATCTGATTTATATTTTTCAATGTCACTCTAGCTATTCTGAAAAAGATGTAATTGAAGAGATGTGAGAATGGTAGGAGACTGGAACAACCGTGTGTGGTAGATGGGCAATGGCCTGATTTAATGTGGAAGCAGAGCAGATGGTAAGAAGTTGATGAGTAAGACACAGTTTTGAGGCAGAATCAACAGGGTTTGGTGAGGGACTGAATGGAGACTGGGTAGGGGAAATAGACAAACTGAGCTGACGTTAGTACCATTTACTGAGATAGAGATGATGAAGAAGGAATGATGGTTGGTGCAGCAGAAAAGCAGTTAAAATTTAAGATACCTGTGACTTATGCCAGTATAGATACAAAGTAGGCAGTTAGATAGACATGTTCAGTGATCAGGGAGAGTCATCAGCATACAGATGGTATTTAATGCCCTAGTAAATGATAACACCAAGAGAGAGATCATAGAGGAAAAAAGTAGATGGTGGCCTAGCACTGAGATCTGAGGAACTACAACATTTACAGGTTGAGTAGATATGACAATGATACCTTGCACGGTTTCTGCTCACGAAAAGCTTACAGTCTGATAACATACATAAAAATCACTGGATTATGATAAACTGAGTAACAGAAACAACACGCTGTGGCAGATAAGAAAAGGGAAGGATTATTCATCTAGCTGGGGAAAATCAAAGGAGAATACTTGGTAGAGAAAGTTGATTTCGCATTAAAGAAAAAATTACATAGGTCAACATGCAGGGTTGAGGATTGAGGAGCAAAGGAAAGGATTTCAGATGAGAATAAACATTCTCCAAAATGGGGATGCAGGACAAAGTTGTTCACGTTGCAGGAACCACAGGTCGCCCAACTGGTTAAAGCATAGGGCGAATGAAGGGCGATACTTTGAGATTATAATTTTCTTAAATGTAAACATTAAGTACTCAAGAGTATCGCTTGGCCTTCATTCTCACTATACCACCATTTAACGTGACATTTGTTGATTCCTTTTATTTCTTTTCTTTGTAGAAGAATTTCTAGCTATGTTCATAAATACAATAGGCACGTTAAACACAAAAGAAACACAGAGGATTATGAACTAGAGACTTATCACAGAAACCATTTTGAAACTAGTTACAAGCAGACTGAGAAAACATCAACCAGTTCATAGTCCAATAGTTCTAAACCTTGTTTCCAAAATGGCCCCATTATGCTTATTTCAGGCATAGGAATAATGTTGCGGTTAAAATTCTAATTAGATTTTGTTTTTCAAGAGGTGAATGCTTCTTTTATATTCATTTGCCCTTTGCAGATTGATGTCATAGATTGCCCTCTACTTCCATTTCGAATTATTCATTTGTATACCAATTTGGTATTGTTATTTTTAAAACTTTTAAAATTGTTTTCTTGTGGTGGGAAATGTGGTAGATTATAAAGGCATATGCTCCTGTGTTTAGCTCTTTATAGAAAATTGTAAGTATATCTGTACAAACTAAACTGAGAAAAAAAATTTCCTCCTAATCATGTAACATCTCAAAAGATTATGTTCAGCTTTCTTTAATTTCTAAACTTAAGACAAATATGAGTGAAAAGGTAAAACCACTTAAGAATGGAAAGAAGTCGATGTTATCCTTCTTTGAATAAAGCAATTATATTTTCCCCCACTGTTCAATTATTCCTAAAGAGCTCCAAGAGATAAGAGAAGTATTGTGTACAGATTATACACAGATTAGGAAAAATGTGCATTGATAGCACGGGCAGCCTAGTGACTTGGCATAGTATGTTTACAAAAACCTAAATTACTTAATGGAGTGTCAGGGTTAATTAAAAAAATTTAGAACACATGTCTGGAAACAAATATTAATAATTAAGAATGCATAACACATAAAAATTAATTAGCATAAAATATTAGAGAAACTTGCTTATTGGCCAATGCTGCATGCTCATACTATGAAGACAATGAAGTATGGTCAGAAAATTGAACAATTGATTAGAACAAAAAACAATACATTAATGTGTACTAGAATGCTGAAATCCTTTTTTTAAAAATAAAGACTGCATAATTAAAAGGTTTCATAATCCAGTGTATACATACTACAGATAATGTTTATGGAGAATCCTAGGTTATTAATTTTGTTCAACAAAAACATTTATGCCTGAAAGGACAAAATAATGTTCAAGTAAATTTTGTTTTCATCTATCATAGTCATGCTATAATTGTCACTTTGTGAAAGACAAGTCATTTTCTGCAACAAAACGTCAATTTCCAGCTACCGATAGCCTGCCTTCATTCGTGAGTCTTAAAGTCATCCCCTTCACTAGAATATCACTGTAAAAATATAAGGCTTAAGATCAAAAAGTGTAAAATATGAATTTGGCCATTAGAATCTAAAATTGCTTCATCAAAAATGAAATTCTATTCTTAATCTTTATTTTAACCATACTTAGGTTTTTGTTTGTTCAAACATCTTAGAAGAGTTAGAAATGTCGCCATTCTACAATTCATTATCTTTACTTTGTAGTACATACAGTAGATGGTATAGGGATAACTTCGTAGTATTTGAAAAGTATCGTAGCATGCCCTTCCTGCCCCTATTTATCTTGCTCTCTTCTGACAGTGTGTTTTGAAGCAGTTGTGATATATCCTGTTAACGCACATGACAATCTAGACCACAAAGCTATTTCTTCTCTCAAAAAGTACAAGGAAACAAAAATACTATTGTGTAAGAGCCTCTAGATTGATTTTGCAAAAAAATTAAACAAGTGTTTTCCTTCACAGATAAACAAAGAAACGTATAAAATAGAAATAGAAAATACATAAATGTATCTTAAGTATTTGACGTGAATTTCACAGCATATACAATTTGCTAAGCAATGTGATAGCTAGCTGTTCAACCTGGCTTAAATGTATATATTCTGTAAAGAAGTTTATTTGGAAATAACAGGAATAATGAAATAATGGAAATAATAATGGAAAACAATGGACTCTACCTAATGAGTTAACTTTGTTTTGGGAAGTTATTGAATTGCTTTGGGCTTCCACAATTCCATTTCCATTGTTTTCATTTCCTATCTATTCTGATAAAGTACTTTTGGTTAAGGCTATATATCTACTACCAAATTGTACTCCAAAAAGTTATGCCACATAGATAATTTATTTCTGATAAGGTCTGGTTTTACCATGTCACTTTGAGGTTTTAAATACTTTACCAGATTTTTCTCAATACTGCATTACAACCAAACCAAAAAATATGCAAGCCTTGTTTGCATACAAAAATTTTGAAATGTGACAAATTTGAAAGAAAATGTTTCTAGAACTACTAGTTTTTAAAGCTCTATGTTTAATTCATATGCTAAAGCACATGCGGAGGAGGGCTCTGAGTGTGGCCTGGTCAGGCAAGACCTCCTAGAAACGGAGGAGACAGCAGCTAAGATGTCGATATTTGTTGTTTTCTGGTTTTAAAGTCATTAAGGATGCTTAGAGATGAATGACTAAATGTGTGTATTTCACCCTTTTCCCTTCTTGTAAGCTTGGAGTTCCTATATTGAAGAGATCTCACGCTGTTGGTAAAGCAGAAACCCATATTTTAATTCCAGCACTTAGAGTCTCGTTTAGTTACATGTTAGCTGGAATTTTTTCTGACATCTTGGTTTGCCCCCTTTAAATGAAAGATTTTTATGAAACATTAGGATAATGTACATTATTATGGCAAGAAAACCAAAATTGCATTGTTTCTGAAGGGCATATGGCTTCATAAAACTGTTGGTGGTAGATCTATGTTGTAGGTTGGAAATCTACAGCAAAAGTAATCCGTGGTTCAAGAAATAAGGTAGGTGCCAAGTACCTGCATATAAATGGGACATTTGTGGCTGTTAAGAGACTACTGTTTTAAAACAGCAGTATGCATGATCATAAATCCATTTGACATTTATATAGCCCAGCTCTAATCTCAATGTTCCCTGTGTGTGGAACAGCAAGAGCCATAAATGTTATTACACATTGCTCATTAATATGCAAAGGTGAACCTGTATACTCAGCGCATATTGCCTCAGCTTGTTAATGAGCATTTCATGGACTGTGTAACTGCTGAACTACATTTTGATAGAAACATTGAGTTGTTTCTTCAGGCCTTATGTTTCAGCATGCTTGTTCTCACTTTGATGTATAAATTAGAGCACTACGTTGAAGGGACCCAGGGGTTACTAGAGATGTTGAATCTTTCCTGTGAAATTGAATATAGCTCTCTTAAAATGCACTTCTGAGGCATTTTTTCTTCCTCTATTTAATGCATGGAAGAATTTCTACTGCCAGAAAAATCAACCCTTAGATTTAAAATTACTTTTATTTTCTTTATTTAACAAAAACTTAATCACCTTTCCCATGCATTACATGAAAGAATAAGATATTGAATTTTGAAAAAACAACTTCCACTAGTCTAAAGAGATCCTTTTGCGTTTGTTCTGGAGAATATTTGTGTAAATATATTACTTTTTGAGGATTTTTCCTACCTTTCACAAGTCTAAAGACATAAAAGGATCAAACTAGAGAAAACCTTAGAAATCAACAAGTTCTAAACCCTCATTTTATAGATGAAACAAGTTCAGGTTCACATAGGGGAAGAGAATGTCCCAAAGCCACAGAGTTAATTCCTACCCAGGATTCCTAATATTAAGGATAGTATTGTATATACTATATGACACTACTCTGCAAACATTTATATTTTTAATTATAAAGTACATTTGCTGAAAGAAGAAAACAGCCAGAATGATTTTATAAGAATTTACCTTTCCTGTAGCTTTCTGCATCTGTCTACAACTGCATTAATGCTAATGTATTAATATTGGTTTTGGCTTCCATTGCTATTAAAGTTGGAATAGGTCAATCAGATAATCCAAAAAAATGATTGAAAAGGCTATATCTTGATTCTCTCTTCAGTTCCATAATTTAATCTAGATGCCATCATGAGTCAATTCTAAAATTACAAACTATTTTTCAATTAAGTAAAATGTTACAGGCTATAAGGGAAACATACCCCCAAGATGATCTATGAATACAAGACCTGTGTCTCAATTAGCTAATCCCAGTTTTAAGCAAATTCCCAAGAGAAGTAAAAAATATATTTCAAGTATGCCATTCTAAGTCTTAAAAAGTAAAGTGTTGAAGAGCTAATTAAAACACACATCTACAATTCTTACAAAATGTACTGCTGCAGAGTAATAAATTTTAGATTTTAAATTACGGGCGACTATCACTCACAGAAACTCTCTGAATCTGAGACTATCACACCTTTATAGACTCCTAGAGTTATAACATTACGTGATAGAGACTTCATAGAAATCTGTCCTTCTTGTTAAACACAGTTTTCATTGTTTTCTTACAGCTTGAAACTTGAAGAACAATAAAATAAAACTTTATTACTCTTGCAAAACTTGTTATCCATGAACAACTCACTTATTTTTCCTTCATTCGATACATATTAATTGTCTAAGTAAGGTAATTTTAATGTAGTCTGCATAGATAACTATGAAGTAGTGATAAGAATGAGTGATAAATGATACTGGAGTTCAATGAGCAGAGAGGTCACTTCCAGTTATTATGATTTAGGAGACTTCATGGGATAAGTTTAATTTAAATCAAATTTTGAGAGGACAGATGACGTTTTGATAGGAGTGTAGGGGATGGATGGTACTAAATGAGAGCTTCCAAGATGGAGCTTGCAAGTCTACGCAAAGGAAGAGAGTATGAAAATCACAAGATATGTTTAGACAATGTTTAGGAAATAAGCTTGGATGGAGACAACGTGTTTGCATAGAGGAAAAAGAAGCAGAAAATATAATCAGGACGTGGAGAACCTTAACAAATTTTGATCTTTGTCCCTTAGACAAGTGATTTTCCAAAATTTGAAAAGTTTAAATTTTGTAAAAAGATCTCTCCACCTTTTTAATGGAAACTTAGCAGAAGCAAATCCACAATATAGAAAATATAGCTACTGTAGTTGATACAGGGAGTAGTACCCCCTCCATTGTACCTAACCCACATACACTCACTGACCTCCCTCAAATCTTTAGGATGTGCAAGTAGTTTTTATATGTCTGTTAAAGCTGAAGAGTGTCATTATAGTTTCCTGCGCAGGAAAGCTGAGCAACAAAATACGTGTTTTAGATAAAAATAATCTACCACCAGTTTTAATCCCTTGCTCTAAAAATGCAAAATATAAATCATTGTCTTCTTTAAAGTTAAATAACTTATTCTGAAGCAACTCGTCCAATTGCTTAAGGAATTCCCAAATGATGAACTTAAATAATTAATTATTAGAACTCAGATGTCCTGATAAAAAAGAAATGGGAGAAAAATGGCTGAACAAATTAATAGCCAAGATTTTCTTTACTCATTATTAGAAGCTTAGTAATAGTGGATTAAATCCCTGAATCGAGTCTCATGGTGGAATAAAAGAGAGTGGTATTGATTTTTTAAACAATGTAAGTGAACATGATGATAGCAAAATTGTATATGAAAACATTATAATAAATCTCCTTAGCTAAAAAAAATGAACATGCCTATTCAAATTATTCACACACACGAAGATAAGTAATTCATTTTCATTTTGCATTGGAAGAAAAAACAAAATACCAAACGTTCCTAAATTTTTTGGAAAACGATTTCTTTTAAAACAATATGACAATATAATAACTATAAAGTAATATTTCCTACCACAATCTCACCTTACTCCCAGATAATACCTGTTTGTCAAGACTCTCCCAACCCTGAAGCATCTGTCTTCTGGATGAACAGCACACATCTTGCCTGTCCTAATCGTGGGCGTTTTTCATCTTGTATGTATGTCTCCTACTAAATTGCAAGCTCCATAAAAGTAATGATTATAGCTTATATTTTTTTTGCGTTCCCCATAATGCTTGATTGAGTGATAATCAGTGAGTTTAGTGAAATGAGCATTAGAGCAGGGGTTGCAAAATGGATTTAGCCCCAGTTGTGTCACTAAGAATATGATTTGGAAAAACTATTTTATCTTTTAGGATTTCAATTTGCACTTTTGTAAAATAATGGCATTGGACTACGTATTCTAGGATTCTTTAACACAGTGATTCTATGACTAAAGGAAACTGGATAAATATCTGATGACTGTTCTATTTTCTTTCTTATGCATTTTCCTACTTATATGCTACCTTAAAATTAAATAAATATATGGGATATTGATTATAATTTGAGCAAATTTACTTTCATCAAGTGGCATTACATTTGTATTTGAGACTAGCAGATAGAGCTCCTTAGAGCAGAGTTTCTAATAGAGGGGCAACTACATTTTCACAAAAAAATTCCTTTCTTATCAATAGCTAGAAGCATTAAAAGAAGATATGAAATTTCTAGGTAGAAGTTTTTTATTATTGTTACTCTAAATACTCAGTGTGTTGGGAAAAAAATACGCTAACTTTCTAAGTAGTTGAAGTGGGGAGAGTTTTTTTTTTTAATTTAGTCTTAAGTGATTCAAATCCAGTTAAGGCTAATATAGAGCTTATTTCATATCTTCCAAACATACAGAGAGAATGATAGTAATAAAATATCACTGATGCGGGTTAAACTAAATCAGAATCATAATAATCTTTCTTTTGCCAAGAAGCCTAAGGATTTAGACGCTCTGTCTAGGTGAAAACATTTCCTGTTTGTGTAGCTACCAAAGTCCCAGAATACCACAGATGCTGACTGGATTTGTAGATTAACTACCTTGAGAAAGGTTATCTGGGTGCCCTGGTCCCACTAAGAGAACAAAGCAGAGCCAGACAGGGATATTTGGAGGTGTCAAAAATATAATGTCTTCTGAAATTCAAAATTTTCTTTTGGACTCTTTAGATATCTAGTCTGTACTGGCATTTGTACCATGAATTCTTAATCTAAGATTTCATTATTCTCTTTCTTTGAAAGATCCTAAAATTTCTTATTCCAACTGAATTACTTAAGCTACACAAAAAATTCTCTTCATTTTCAATAAGCTAGAACTTCTAATTTGTTTTATTTACACCCTTTCGGGTATAAGTTTAAAATTAAAACCCTTTAAAACATACGATTCATTTATATTTAGGGACTCATCAATCTATTAAAAATAGATATTTCAATTATGAAGTGAATTTTAGAAAAGATTAACTTCTGAGAAGAATTGCAACTCTATTGGCCAATAGCTGAATTATATAGTGTCTTCTTCAATAACTGGACCTTCAAAGAATAAATTCATAATATTAGGAAACATAATGATAATAAAATATTTTAGATAGCATTATTCAATGCTTAGAAATACACATTTTAGATTAATCTGAGACAATTCTGACCATAATTACCTTTGCATTTTAATTCAGTGCCCCTACTTCTTATAGCTTACTCTAAACCAAAGGAATAACATATTCTATAGCAAGGTTAACACTTAGTAGCTCAAAGGATGGAGGTTATGTTTACAAATACATTATTGAAATTCTATTCAAAAAGCATTTCCTCCCAGACTCTGCTATAAAAAAGAAACAGTATTGTGATAAAGGTCACAATGGGAAACAGAACACTCTGCATTATATTCACACCACAATGGCGAAACATTAATCTATATTGATAGAGCAAGAGAAAGTTTTTATCATATTGAAGTATGGAAGGTAAAACTCAATGCAGCAGAAAATAAACTTAGGACGACAGTGTTTTGTATTTTCCTAGGCCTTTGCTAAAACTTTGTTTTAATTCCCTTCTTAATATTCAAAATTGATGCATGTTGATTTAAAGTACAGTGCCTTTCCAAGACAGTCAGACTTGGAAATGCTAAATTTGTTTTACTTATTTTCATATCACAATGTTAAGCTCTCCTAAGTGAATCACAAGCCCAACGTGGCTGAATACCCTTGTCAGTCTATTGCCATTGCTGTATCTTAAGGAAAAAAAGAGGAAAACTAGTGAACTAAATTATGTCATATATTTCCTTTGAAACTGATGCAGACATTGTGAGAAAATCTATGTTTTGAACCTGGTGTATTTTCAGAGACAGACTGTGGACTACACGATGCTTACAAAGTAAGTGACATCCAGGACTCCTTCATTATTAAGTACTTATCACTCACTGGGCTTGTCAAAGAACTCTGCTTCCTAATATTAGAATTATATCTTTTCCTTATCAGTTCATATTTCTTACACACACAGACATTTTCGAACTATCAAATAACGCTAATAAATTAGACTAGTGATTTTCTATGCACAGTGTAATGGTTACTAGCTCAAGGAAGTTATACTTTTTAAATCTGGTAATACGAAACACTAGCTATCTAAATATTATACTTCAATTATTCTATACCTTAATTGAGCTCTGCCTTTAGTTTGGCTACCATCCTTTGCCTTCTCCTAAAAATGTTATGCTATTAAGATTACCCATGCTTCCAATTTTTTTTGCAGAAAAAGATTTGTTATGACAAATAAAATAAAGTCAAAATTGTGGTTTATAGTGTAAAACAACATTCTTTCTAAAAGTGCTCTTAGGGGCCAGCCCAGTGGCGCCGCGGTTAAGTGCGCACATTCCACTTTGGCGGCCCGGAGTTTGCTGGTTTGGATCCCAGGTGCGGACATGGCACCGCTTGGCACGCCATGCTGTGGTAGGCGTCCCACATATAAAGTAGAGGAAGGTGGGCACGGATGTTAGCTCAGGGCCAGTCTTCCTCAGTGAAAAGAGGAGGATTGGCAGTAGTTAGCTCAGGGCTAATCTTCCTCAAAAAGAAAAATGTGCTTTTAAATTTTGCAGTACTCACTCAAATAACTGGAGAGGGTTGGACTTATTCAACAGCAAGAGCTCGTAAAGAAATCAAAGAAATTTAGAAGCACAGCAGATACAAGGATAGCCAGGCTGGGTTGAGGACTAGGTAGCTGAGACCAAAAGCATTGCTCCACACTGCAAGGTTCTTACACTAATTTTCTGCTTCAAATTTTTACTTCTGACTCAGTCCATGCCCACATCCAACGGCAGTTCAGTTCAAACAGCCACCTTTTCATTGTGGATTATTGGCCTCGGTATTTTACCGTCCTTTTGCTAAAATGAAGGTGAAATTATTTATTTTCCTTATGAAGGTGCTAGATTTCATGAGTTAACAGTGCTTTAAAGATGAAAAGTGCTTAATATTACTATTATATATATATATAAAGTGAATAAAGAAAATTGTAAAAAAAAATACAGGAGCTGTGACATTACTATCTCACAGACGTTAAATTTTCGAGTTGCTCATGGAGATTTAAGCAATGGATCCCATTAACATCAAAGGGTGTCATGCAGCTAAATCCCAGCAAACAGCTTAGAAAATGTAAGTGATATCTTGTTAACTATAGAGTTAATTCAGTATTCGAAATTTTTAAAGCAATAAATTAATAAGTGATAAAAAGCCTCTTTTTATTTTCTCCAATTTCATAGTTCTTATGATAATGTATTAATTAGCAGGTATTTAAGGAATGCCCAGTCTTTTACTATGGTACCATAAACTCAGTAAGAGAAATAGTTATTCATTAAATATTTATGCAAGTAAAGTATTCAGATTAGCATATATTTGATAAAAATATACTGTGTACTACCAATTTTGCTCAACATCCTCATGTTTTTTACATTTGCAGAAATTACTTTTCTAAGACTGTGAGCACATTTACAATAACAACATTGAAAAAGGTAAAATATCTAGGAATAAACATAACTGGAATTGTGCGATGGTCATAAAAAAAATCTTTAAAATACTTTGGGACACAAACGTAAACTGGAACAAAGAAAGGACATGCTGTAATCTTGGATAGAAAGGCTCAGCATCATAAAGCTGATGATTCTCCCCAAGTTAATATTAAATTTGATGTAATTCCAAAAACAATAGTAACATTTTTCTAGAGCTAGATAAATTCATTCTAATGTTCATTTGACCCAATAATCACAGTTCTGGGAATAGGTATGAACGATATCTGTGCAACGTTACTCATTACAGCACTGTTTACCATTTTAAAATTGTAGATAAGTCCTAGTGTCCATCTATAGGTGACTATTTATAACAACTAGGATACATCCTATGAATACTTGCTTGTATCTACAAAAGAAACTGTCAAAGTGTACATGAGAAATTAGTAAAAGAGATTACCTGTAGAAGCAAGGATAAGTGGGATAGACAGCGATTGGTGTTGGAAGCAAGAGTTTTAGATGTGTCCCTTGTTGCGTGGTTTTTATTTTTGAGCCAGTCAAATACATTACCTATTCAAACTCCCCCAAATAAATTAAACACTTTAAAAAAAAGGGAAAACATACAAATTATACATTCTACTAAATGCCGTAAATCATTGTCCTGTTAATGTGGTGGAAATTTTTTTAAAACATATTTGCTTTAACCAGAATTTGAATTAATCTATTGAGTTCAGCCTTCATTTATCCTTAGCTACTTGTAACTTGGAGTTGATTTCCAGAGAAATTTTGGAGAAGACCACTTCTTTTCACCTAAACGTCATACCATAGTGTATATTGCAATTGGTTTTGATGACTATCAAAGGTAGTACAAATCCCTGGACAACTTTTTAGCATGTAAATATAAACAGATCTTCACTGAGTGACAGCAGGATACATAGCAATGGACTAAATGCTTGACTTTTATATAAAAATATAGCTCTGGTCCCTGCTCTCAAGGTGCTAACAGTCTAAATTTACTCAAAACACTTATTGCCTATCTTTTAAGAGCCCCAAACTGTGCCTTTTGCTTTCCCTATAGTTATTCCAGGCAGAAGATGTAACAGAATTCAGGAGTGGGAGAATAAAGCACTTCTTAGCAATGACAGTTTAACTGAGGTTAAGGTTACTCAATTTGGGGGAATTTTATTCAAAAGATTAAAATGATTAACGTAGCTCAGCATATGACCTGCAATTGAAGACACCTGGCTCACAGCTTGCTATAAGTTTGATACATGAGCTTCTTCGGCATTTACTGCCATGAAGTTTGAAGAGAGCATACTGAAAAGAAGACACAGCAATAAACTTTTGGCAATAATTTCTCTCTCACAGTTTCTGCCAAGCTGGAAAGAAATGTCATTTATATTTCTTAATTGGATTCATTTCCAAACAAATATAGACTTTCAGTAAAAGTTTCTAAACAGCTGTACACATGGAATTAATAACAGCACAAAGCACTTATTGAGCCAAGTTGTGAATGAACAATTCTAACAGAGAAATGACAAAGAAAGCCAAGAGCAAACAAAATGATTAAGGTAGGAGAGCAATTTTTAAAGATGTTTCTGTAAAATAGATATGAATTACAAAGTAGTAGTTTGCTTGATGTGGCAAATATGGCATAGCTTATGCTTTTAGGAACACACAGGTACACATGCATTTGCAATGATTAAATAAAAGAGGGCATTTGGAGCTTCCCTGGACAAGCGCAGTCAGCTCAGTTCATTTCTGGCAAACCTAAGAACATTTGCAGAATTGTGCTTTAACCAGGGATGAGATTCTAGCTAGTGGCCCAAGGGAAGAAAAATATGATGAGCAAATTCAAACATGCTTTTTCAGTTTAACTTTTTGGTTTAAACAGCCAACGACATGTTTATTTAAAAAAGAGTTTATAATATTTAATGAAAACCAAATAGAAATGAAGATACATGAAATCTCAATCATTTATCTTATTAGTTCTATGTGTGCTGCCTTAGAAACACATTACTGAGGTCTTATCATTGGAATTGAATCTAAATCCACCTAAATTTGTTCCTGTGCTCAACTTCTGATCACATAACCTCGTAACATAAAATGTAGTTTTTCACTACTTTAATTAGTGTAGGTCAGAAAATGCTGGTGCAAGAAGGAAAAAAGCAAATCCTTAGGATCAACGAGACATCATCTGCTACCTTATATTTTTCTTAAACATCTGTGCTTTATGGCTAATTTAATTGAGTATCTATAATATTTATTTATATACTAATATATACAAATATATCACATAAAATATATATGGATTATATATTTGAATATAGTAGAGAGAATGAGAGAGAGAGAGAGGGAAGAGAGAGCACATACATAAATTAGAATTAGATAAAGATTCATGTCTAGAAATTCTGTGCAGTTCTGCTTAACTCATTTTTACCTATCTAATCATAATCTTCAGCTTTGTATATTAACTGTCAATTCTGCTAAATAATGATTTTTTGCATGAACATACACCATCATTAGAAATGTAAAGGCTTAGAGAGGAAGTAGAAAGAAAAAAGAAAATTAGTTGGTGTTGGGGGAATGGTGCATTGAAATGTACTTCCTTGAGTCTTCCCTGAGGACTTTTTGAATTTTGCTTTCTAATCTGAAAGGAGAAAATAAAGAAAGAAAGATAGAAGAAACGTTATCAATATTTTACACCTCTTATTAGTTAAAATGTTATCACAAGACGGACATCTCTCCGTCTAGTAGTGATTGACTTGTGCTTGGCAGATCTGTTAAGTTCAGTTCCCATGTTAATTCCAACTTCTGCCAGATACCTATTCAAACCACACGCACACACGGACACACCACTCTGGGCCCTCTAAACTATGTGGAAGCTTAGCTGCTCATTCAGTCCTCTCACATAGTCTCCGTGAGAGCAAGTGTGTGTAATTTCCATGTGTTCAAAATGCCTTGTATATTAGCTCATAACGGTGAATTCATTCAGAATGGACCTCCACTTCTTTAGTCCATGAATGAGGTGATGCTCTCTTGATTATTTTAAATTTGAATGAAGATTGATCTTCTAGCAAGTGACTTATATCATAGAAGATATTAAACATTTCACTTCTACTTTATTGTTCTTTTAAAATATATGAAAGGAAAATACCTTGTCCTTGATGCCCTCTGTGATAATGCATGCTGGTAACTAATTCTATTATTTCCAATTTTATAATCTTTTTCATTATAAAATTGCTTTGAGGAATTGGCCAAAAATGTGGGACATCTTTTAATTTTTCTGAAAAAAGATGCATAACATTCAGCCTAAAAGTGCCCAATGATCCTCTTTGTCCAGGAAATTGAATAGCAAAAAGTAATTCTGAGTCAATTCTATTGCCATTTGAAGAACGTTTAAAGATTTTCCAGGAAAAGGGAAGATTTCCCAATGTAAAGATTTCTGACTTGTCAATATCTATAAGCAACTTCGCAATGTGTACAAATGTAATTATTAAAAAGCACAAAGTCGCTACCATCGATGTGTAGGGCACAAAGTTTAAACAGCACATCTTTTGACATTATGAACCATTTAAATTTCAAACTTAGAAATGAGGAACTGCCAGATAATCACTTGATTAGGATTTCTCAATGTTTTAAAGTTTGAATTAGACTTAGTTTAGGACTGTAGAGATCACTACATGAAAAAGGTTACCTCCAGATGAGAAACCCCACAAAAATTACAGTGTGAGGATGAGCTGCAAATTTCATCCCTTGGCATGTGCCACACTAATGCCAGAATGAAGTATTTTTATTTTTTAAAAAATAAATTAAAAGACATAACTTATTTAGAGGCATAAACTTCTAAACACCAACCTAGAATATTCTGAAATAAATAAATTGTTATTGGTGAATAAAATATATTTTGTATTAGAAATTCAATTTTGAAGACATATAGTACAATCTTTCATAAAAGTAACCAGAGAAGAAAAAAGCAGGCAGAGACGTAGAGAAGATATGAAATGCAGAAAAAGCTTGAAAAATAGTGGACAATGGGAGAGCAAATGTATCAGTTTTTATCAATATGCTAATGACAATCTAGATATTTCTGTGATGAAAATGCCACCGGGGGACACAGGGCGGGCAGGGATTGAAAGATACCAACTGAGTGACTTTTAAGAACATATTTAGATATGCAACCACAGACAATATATATTATTGCTTTGTGTATTTAAATTTTTTACTGTAAGGTATCGTACTGTATGCATCTTTTCTAATTTGCTATTTTTCCATTCAACATTATGATTTTGAGATTTACCTATGTCTATATATACAGGCTTAGCATATTTAGCTCATTTCTTATTTCTGTAAGTATTCCTTTGTGTGAATTAAGAAAATATACATATGTATTGCAAATACTCCCCATCACTCATCTTTCCCTCTAACTGCCCATTTCGTACAGGTGCCCAAGGAGACACGTACAAGGATGTGCACTGTGCAAACAATCAACTGTCTCCCTTGGTTGAGATACTGGAATCTAATCAGCCAAGAAGTTAGCATCTATTTGATGCTGGTGGGGATACAGATGTTTATCACATTATTTTCTGTAATTTTTTGTGTGCTTGAATTATTTGTAATAAAAGATATCCCCTTCCCCCAAAAAAGAACAGATTTAGGATTTGACCTTACATTTTCGTTATAGTCAATTCTCCACAAAATGCAATTGTTCCTCTATGTTTATTAGTCGAACTACTGAAAACGTTATCATGTATACTGCAATGAAAAGGCCCCTCACTTGAAGCTAGTATCTTTAGTGTATTTAAGTATTGATAATAACGGGGTATCATTTAAGCAATCAAATCAAAGGGGCATTTCAAAATTTATAATCTCTAGATTTTAGAAATTACTATGACATTTATTTCAAAACACTCTCCAAGCCTTAAACTTTTTCTTTCCAAAGCCAGGAAGTATTCACAACAGCACAGCATATTGTCCTGGTGAATCTGTTGGCAAAATCAAACTGTTCTAAATGCTGAATTACTAGGAGCTAAGAGAATTGGAAAGCACGATCATCCAATTGGCAGACGGCCTAGTAATGGAGATGATAGAGCAGTTGGAAGTTAGACCAGGAGTCTCAAATTGTCCTAGGGTGTAAAATGAGGGAGAAATAAGAGATATTTCCACATCCTGGTCTTTTGGATATTCCTTTAAGAAGAAATAAGAAAGTGGGCTAGTACTCAAATGTAGCCAGATATCCTCAAAGTTAGATATAAGTAATTTAACCTGAGTAACACATGCATATCATGGAACATCAAATGATCTTTAAATAAGAGATGATGGCTCAAAAATCAAATTTTTATTTCAAATATCTATTAGAAATTGATTCTATAATGATTAAACTTATTTCTATTTATTTTATCTATATATTTCAAGTGTTTTCCAAAGAAAAGGTTTAATAAAATATTACTGTCCATTTTTTTAGTTATTTAAGCCAATGTGTGTAGGATGTTAACCAAACAAATATGCTGAATATTTTTGAACAGCAAAATGTGAATAAATGGAAAGAAATAAAACTTTGTGAATAAAAAATTCATATATAATTTACATTTAATGAAAGCAGGTAGATTTAGGACAGAAATGAAATCATGAGTTTAAGTAAATATGTGTTAAATTATCTATCCCAGGTAATAACTAACTAATTGAGGAATGTGGACATTTTAATATACTGGACCAAAATGATTTTTAAAAAATTTTAGAGGACTAATCTCTTGCATATCACTATACATTTGTCCTATAAATGCTGATACACTAGAAAACTGAGCTAGTGTCTCTGATGAATCCGAGAATCTTTTATGCCTCCTTTTTGCTTCACTAGACACTTACCATTCTTGATGGCAAATCTGTAACTGATTTTCCAAGGCTACTGCTCTTCACACAGATATATTCCTGAAGAATTTACAGTAGAAGAGCTGATTGCACATGGATGAGTCGCTAGAACGAATAGCGATTAGGCATGAAATCATATGAGACATCTGTGCCCATTCACTTCTCACCAGGAACTCTGTCCCAAGAATAAGGGTAGTTTCACTGGAAGGATTCCTACTGTCACTGCAGAACTCCCGTGTCCATATCTTAAATTATCTATTCAAATATGGTCCAGTTCACAATGACGGAGTAATATATTTCCTCTATAGTTCATATTGTGCGTAACATTATCTCATATTTAATAATTCTTTCCTCTGGCTAAAATGGTTACCTGGTTTAGAATGTGCAAATTATGCTGTAAGAGAAAAGCAGTGAAATGATACCTATTCATCAAAGCACATTCTCAAATGGATTCTTCTTCTCACTCTTCAACATGGGGAGATGAAAACCTGTCCCCTTGCCAAACAGTAGTCACATTTCTCTACATCCTTGGAAAGCACTACTATCTTCATTTGTACTCCTTAGAGAAAGACTGGTGTCTTCAGTGCATTACCTTGTCAGGTCGTGGAGGAAATAAATTACATTTCCTTGTCTGCTGACATATTGGGCAATTATATAACCACATCAACCTATGTAGATTTGAGAATAATTGTGTATAGAGCTGAAAAATGCAAAGATAGACATATCTGACAACAGAGAAGACAAGAAGTCTGAGAACAAATCTATACTGGCAGCCTAATCTTGGAGTTTAAATGGAATATGCAAACAGTTATAAGGACGTACTTCACAGCCTTCTCCTATCATTGTAGCTGGATTCATAACTCTGCAGTCTTCTAAATTGACTTCCTGTTTTAAGAACTAGAAATCCCCGAACCACTTGATCGGCTACAGAAAAGAAAAGAAAGAAAAAGCAAAAACCTCACTAAAGCATTACTACTTATGTTAATATGATAGCAACTCAATTTATTCAAGTGCTGATCAATGCTAAACAATCAGAGAGGTTCATGAATTATGTATTTCAAAAGAATATGGTGCTTTTTGGTGGAATGTCACAAGGTTAACCAACTGGTAGACATGGGTTCCCTTGGGCACAATTTCAGCTGTAGCGCTTACTACTCCAGTCGATGGAAGAACAATAGCAAGATAGAGCTTTGTTTGAAATACATAATGAACTGCTCTCATAAACCTCAACCTTCAAAAATCATTATACATGAGAGTTTGATACTGCAGACAATTACCGGACCTCCATTTGTCTGGCAATATCATCTCTTGTTGCTTTGTCTATTCCTTAACCGTATCTCAGTAATTATTGATAGCACAATTGGCATAGATTGCCCTGTTAATACAAACGCATTAGCAATAAAAACAACTTGTTATGTATTTCCTACTTCAGTGTGCTCTAGTCTATCTCAAGTCCGTCTCCATTTCTCAGTAATGCTTACTTTTGAGAAACCTGAAGGCCTAGCATCCACTTGCCTGTGTCTGACTCATTCGTGTAACTATTTCCTCAATTTTCATTTTCATTAATATTCATATCAGTACCCATTTACCCTCTTATTTTAAAATCTAGAACAATTACCTTTGAAGCTAAAGTTGGAATATCAACATCAAAACTGGAACTTTTCTTGGTGTTTGTAAAAGCTGTCTACACTACTGATGGAGTTAGAAACTTAATTAACTCTAAGACTATTTGGAACAAACTTTTGCAAGGAGTTCCTCTCATGCAGCCCTTGTTATTAAAAATATTGCCATTATTCAGAACTCTGAAAAATTTGCTTTGCCATCAGCTTATCATGCCCTCAGTAAAAATGGTAATATATCTAAACTGTATCTGAAAGTATTCAATTCTCTCTATAGCTCTTTATACACACAATGGCAAATCTTGACACTTATAACATCTACGACTCTTAGCAATGCCTTACAAGCATAACTCCTTATGAACAGAGTCCATTCTTTCAAAAATGTGGTTCAAAATAGAGATTGTAGAAAAAAATAAATGAAGTAGCTACATGACTCCACCAACGTTATAATGGAGATGCTGATCTTGAAGAAAAACAGGAGCAACTGTAAAAGACTTACTGCAACAGCATTAAAATGCTGAATCAGGCTCTGAGGAGTCTGTCAGTTCGTTTAATCAAACCTCACATCACTTGCCGCTACATGTTTATGCTACATTTCTTTCTAAACAAGCAGAAAAAGGCTTAAGAAAATAACTTACTTAGGATATGCATGGCCCCATTACCACAAAGGAAGGTAGAATGTGGGCTTTTATTTTATTTTAGGTGTCCTCCATGAGCTGAGTTCAAGAGATAATGAAACATTAAGAAATGTAATGACACTAATGCCATATAATTGTATATGACCATAGGATGCAAAAATGATTTAACATCTAGCCAGATTAGGCTGTTGAGAAGTCAAATTAATATATTTAAATTGTTAATTATTTAAGAAGACTACATATTCTTCAGTTTAATGAGTGGATACCATAATTCTCTTTGTACTAAAGCATATTATTATCACCTATATTATGCGTATAGTTATATCATAACTTATAATTGCCTTGTAAATGTTTCATATTCAAGATGGAAAGTTAGAAAACCCATGTGTTTATGCTTCTTATGAACATTACTTGTGACATACCTGTAAATATCTGAAAGAATTATTACATACTGCCTAGTAACAAGAAATTGTCTTCTGATGTTCAGATGAGATGCTTCCTCATCCCAAGGGTTATTTCTTTCTCCATTGTTCTTCCCTCGAGTAAAACAACCTGTTTTAGGTTTTATTTTGTTTTGTTAGTCCTTCTCTTCTTGTATCTGAGCATAACGATGTGGAAATATTATTAGGAGACTAATATATGAATGCGTTACCTTTTAATATGGTAGTATTTTGTGAGACACTACAAAGATCTCCAAATCTGATGGCTATGCCAAAAAATAAACAGTTCTAAGGAGATGGAAGGCAAGAAATCCAAATTCTGATAGAACTGGGGAGGTAAAATAATATAAAAAGTTACTGGAAGATTTTCCACTCAATTCACAGAAAGAAACACTTTGCACCAGGGAAATCCAGTCAGTTACTGTCTCTCCTCTTTGGCATTCTGATTTGAATCTATAGGATATTTCCCAGATGTATGTTGGCTCCTCCAATCACACACTAGCTAATAAATCGAAAGCGTCTTTGAGCTTTAAAGCATAATTTTGGGGAACTGTAATAAGCAAAAGTAATTTCTCTCCTTATAGCCCATTTCCTACTTATTTAAATTGAGAATTGTCAGATAATTCAAGGACTAAATGAGCAGATGTGCATTCGAGTTCCTAATGATTTCCCAGGACAGGGGATCAAAGTATTGAAAAAAGGAGAATTCCTTAAAGTAAGAATATCTAACACTTAATCTAAAACAGTGACATAACTGTTACCATTTTAAAGAACTATTGACAAAAAAGAATAAATTGCTCCAACTATTAAGACAATTGAAAACAATATTCAAAAGAAAAAAATGTGTTGCTCAGAATTATGTAACCTGTTTTAATCTCTTACTTTAAATGTAGTTTTTATGATGATATACATTTCCTTATTTAATTCTACTGAATATAGCTGAGATATCATCAAATTTCCATGAAATGTAGTCAAACTGGAAATCTCACACTTAAAATTACTGGGTCTTTAAGAGAACCCAAGTGATTGAGACCTTATTTATGGAGTTAAATTTCTTATTAAGCAAGCAAGAAATTTTCAAACTAACTAATTAAAATCAGCATTCTATATCTCCTCTTAATCATCCAGCGTTACTATTATTTGCCAGTGCAAGTACATACTTGGAGGGCAAAACAACAGTAGATATGCGATAGAATGAATACTTTTTTTAGCTGGTTCAATCATAATTCCAACATTAAATAATGAAGGAGAAGTTCAGCAAACATTTGGAAGTAATTATCATGATTTGAGATATGAATAGTGCAAATCTGTCGCAAAATATACTTAATATATTAAAATGAAGAAATGTGTGTTGTTTTCTTTCTCATAATTCAGAAATAACTAAAAAAAGTCTGTACTCTGGAGTGCAGGAAAATATGAAATACAAAGGGGTAAAATGGATATGTCCTCTATCACAAAAAAATAATTTTTATGAAACATATATCTACTCTCCATTTAGCATTGTTTGTTTATATAAGCCATGTTGTACAGTTCATTATTTTGAGGTTCAGATAGGTCCTCATCATCAACAAACTTTTCATAAACATCATTTTCAATTAGGCAGTTATCACCATTTCTGTGGCCTAAAGAACAATCCCTTTCTGAAGATATTGCAAAGAGAGGTGAAGACCCTAATTAACTTTCATGTTTTTGGATTCTTAAAAGCATATTTAATGTTAATATGCCTGGGATTAATAATAGTAATTCATATTAATATTTAATGTTAAAATCCACAAATAGTACATGCCTTTGGTATTACATTTTTAATCAACCACAACATAAGAAACAAGAAAGTGAAATGTGTTAGTAGCAAGCAACCTTCAGACAAAAGTCTTCCTTCCTACTTTTGGTACAGAAGAGAGCTGTTCAACAAAAATGAAAGACAAGCTACATATGTAATTTCTAGTAGCCACAGTAAAGAAAGAAGAAAAAGGTGAAATTAATTTAATATATTTAACCCAATATATCTAAAATATTCTCATTTCGGCATCAGTTAATATGAGATTATCAATGAGATTTTAAATTCTTTTATACATACTACGAGATCAAAGTCTGGTATATATTTTACATTGACAGCATATTTCAGTTCAGACTAGCTGTATTTCAAGTGCACATGGCTACTCGGTACTGTGTGCTGGCCACCGCAGGTAGAGAGTATCCCCTGCAATGGTATTTTATTTTTGATAGATGTAAGTGAATTAAGCTGATAAAGTCCCAGCTCTGTCATATTTTTGGGTTTTGGGGGGTATTTTTTGCATAGGTATTATTTGGGAAGAAAAAAATGTTCTTACCATAGCTTAACATTCTTTCTTCAGGTTTCAAAGTCTCAATACACCAGATGGTAGAATTTCTTTGGACTATTTTTTTTCTTTTGTTTCTACAATACGAGAGTGGGGATTGTAGAAGATTTAACCTAGCTGAGAACATACTGTTAAGTAATGGCAGAATTTCAGGGTAAAAAAACATGGGCAGTCAAGGCATGTGGCTTTTGTGTGTGTGTGTGTGTGTGTGTGTGTGTGCGCGTGCGTGCAACCAAGTTAAGAAGAGATTTTTAGCACTGTCAGGTTGGGGGTTTGGGGGAGTTTTAAATGGAGTCTGTGGGGCCCAGTGAAAGGTTAATTTTAACTCCAAACAATTAGAATTATATGTAACAAATAATACTTATGTCAATAAAGAAACATATGGCCAAGTGAATAATTGACTCAGATAGTAAAGGAAGCAGGCTTAGCTCATTTATCATCAGAACTACGACTTCAAGCAACTATATAGCTATGTCTACCCATGTGCCTTGTGTAATAACCACTCTTTTAAAAGCCCTCTTAAGTCATGAAGTAGTCCAACTCTGGTAGTCCAACCGAGTGCCTGTGATCCTCTAGAGGTGCAATTACTGCATGCTAGCTACACTCCAGAGTTTTCTTATTACTATAATCAAATCTCTTAATTTTATATGTAAATGAATTATTTAAATCAAAATCTTTGATCTCTTGTTAATATTAGACTATTTCAATGAAGCGAGATGTTCAGAAGTTAATTCAATCACTATTAACTGTACTGTTCCAAATTCACCAAAAAACTAGACTATTTTGACTACAAAGGGGCAAAAACAGAAATGTTAGAGTGAACTGTATAAAGTAAGCTATTTAAATGGTAGCTTTTTACCAAATGCTTCTTGCCTCTGCAGATGCCTTTTGTAAAGTAGTAGTTATCACATATTCAGATTTTGAAATTATTTATCAAGTAAAACAAAATTTAATTTGGGGTTGAGGAGGCCTTATGAGTTTAAAAGGAATGTAATACCTAACACAATCCAAAATAATGGTCAGACAAACTTTTAGAGTTCCTTTGACTTTCGTTAATGCAGATATAAAAACCACTGTTCTGTAAGGCAACTGTATACTTAAAATTTGTACATTTCCTAGTTTGTAGCTTACTTGACTATGTATTTGAAAATTCTCCTCACATTTAAAATAAAGTGCTATTTTTTTCTGAAGTCTAAAACAAGCGTTATGCAGACTCATTTTCAAAGCCAAAAGTTCCTTGAACTTGCGATTTTATGTTTGCTTCAATTTATTTCTTGAGTTTATCCTGTACTGTTCTTAAATGAACACACAGCTTAAGTTGTGTGGCTTCCAAGGTTGGAACACACTTGTCTTAACCAATAGGGTGAGCCCAGATACCATTACAATAAGGTTTCCATGAGACACAGTGTCAGCACTTAGTCAAATTTAAAAATAAATAATACGTGATAACCTAAGGAATTGCACGCTTTACATAAATTTCTGGTTGGCTCCTGCCAGTCCTGACACAGTTCCATCCAACCATATATTTCCTAGATAAATATGCTTCATTCTTTTACTTATTTACCTAATTTGTCACATGTCAAACTTTATGTGTTCACAGTTATGTATTTCAAATACATTATAAAACCTCACTACATCTTCTTTAAATTCTGCAATATTTGTGTTATTAAAATTGGTATATTTGTGAAGTTAATACTCAGTTTGTTTAAGATGAATGAAGCGACTGTTAGAAAGCCAAGAAAACCTGCTAGTTGTCAAAATATAATTTTCCTCCAGTTATTTTCAACCTGAGATTAATACTACGTGCCATTACCTGTTAACATCTCTGTAATTATTGCCAAACTTGAGAAAATTTTGTATACTGTCCTAAAGTATTTCACATTTAATCTTAAATAATAATTCATATTGTTATAGGTTTTTAGTCATGTACTAGCTTTCAGATGCAGTGAAATTACTCCAATTCGTCTGCCCACTTGCTGTATCACTGATTGACAGTGTTTATTTCTTAAAAAAGCAATACCACGAAGCACACTCATCATCTTTTTAGTATGACTTATAAAGTACTTAATTTAACATAACTATCCTATCATCACATATTTTGAAATTTCGCATATTATTCCTAGTGACAACAAAAGCAAAGCCTATCGCACCATTAACTTCACTTCCATGACATTCAGACAAATGATCTTAGATGTTAACATGTACTTCAGCAATTTGCGTAGCTATGTAAAAGTAATATAGACGCCTCCAGGAGATTGCTGGTTTAATCTATGGAAGAAATAGTGTCTCAAAGTTTTGGTGTGTGTATATGCAAAGATATGCCTCATATGGATGTATGCTTACCTATAAACTGAACGAAGTGTTCATTAAGTGTTTGTAACATACCCAATCTTATTTTCTTGCTTTTTCCCAACTCCTCAAGTACATGAGAGCAGAGTAGTATCAGACAAGCCTGGGTTTTAGTCCTGGCTTTGTCACATAAAACATCTGTGACCTGAGGAAATTGTTAAACCATTCTAAGTCTCAGTTTCTCCATCAGTGAAACAAGGATAATAAATAGTACCTGCCCCAGAGGATTGTTGCAAAAATAGAGTGAAATAAATGATGTAAGGCACTCAGCTCGTCAGGTATTTTTATTTCTTTTAATCAAGCTATTCTTTGTAGTATTCATAAGACAACTTGTTTTTCATCTATTGTGCCATTATTTGAGCCACTGCTGCAAATTAAAAGGACATCATATAATAGTCATCCTTTGAGATTAAGTCCAGATCTTACCTCTTCTATGAAGCCAATAGCCACTTCTGTGTGTATGTGTCTATGTGTGTGTGTGTGTGTCTTATTGGTTCAGCTAAAGCTGTACCTTATAATGTTATTCTCTAATTTCCAGTGTCTTACATATTAGCACTTAATTATATATTACATCATACTAATGATGATGTGACTGTGTACGTTTTATCTTCCCAATTAGACTGTCAGTTATTAGTGAAATTGGAGTGAGTCATAGATCTCTCTTGTAGCCCACAATGATTAGCCACATAGTAAGTGCTTAATTGATCAACACTAGATGAATTATGTATTTGGTACCAGTTCCCCATCTCTATCTCACTCCTCATATATCATCGTCATATGCATCCGTCACAAGAGAAAATGTATTTTGAGAGGAAAACATGCGCAGGTGTACATGAGACACAGGTGTTTCATCATGCTCGCATTTTTTCAGTTAGAGTCAATCTCTCTTGCTCTAAATTTCCTGTTAATATATTCAAGCAGGGGTGCATCTAGATTTTCTGGGCCCTGAAATCATTTGAGAGGCATTCTTTCATGTCTTACTATTACTATTTTAATAAGATTATTTTTGAAATTTTATAAAAACATATGACCCATGTGAAGTGTTGACAGGAGACCAACCCCCTCTGGGA
Organism: Equus quagga; assembly: GCF_021613505.1. Taxonomy (NCBI): domain Eukaryota; kingdom Metazoa; phylum Chordata; class Mammalia; order Perissodactyla; family Equidae; genus Equus; species Equus quagga. The sequence continues at coordinate 49,970,979 of NC_060276.1, forward strand.
CTTGAAATGAGAGGAGTGCATTTTATTGAAATCAAGGTAAATCATCTGCTGTATGCAACAGTTGCTCCTGGTGAAGTTCCCAACTTACGTTGTCATTTCCAGTCTTTTCTCTCTCATCACAACAAACGATATTGAAGGGAAAATTTTTTTCAGCTAAAATGTTATTCTCATTTAACTCTATTTTAGTACCAGGTAAATTTTATTATTTTGACAAAAAATAACATTAACAATAGCAAAAAGATCAACTTATAACTTGAAGACATCTGTACTTGTTTCCTATTGCTCCTGTAAAAAAGGTTACTACAGACTTAGTGGCTTAAAACAACACAAATTTATTATCTCACAATTCTGAAGGTCAGAAATATGAAATGGATCTCATGGGCATAAAAGTAAGGTGTCATCAGGGCTGCATTCCTTTGTGGAAACTCCAGGGGACTATCTCTTTCCTTGCCTTTTCCATCTTTTAGAGGCCACCCACACTCCTTGAATCATGGTCCCCTAGCAATTTCATAGTCAGCAGTGTTGGGCCGAGTCTTTGCCACAGTGCCATCTCTCTGATTCGCTCTCTTCTGCCTCTTCTTCTGCTTTTAAGGGCCCTTGTGATTACATCGGTCACACCAGGATAATCCATAATAATCTCCTTATTTTAAGGTCAGTTGAAGAGCAAGTTTAACTACACTGCAACCATACTCCTCCTTTGTCATGTATCCTAACATATTCAGAGGTTCCAGAGATTAGAATGTGGACATCCTCAGGGGGGTTGTATTCTGCCTACTACAGCATTCTTTGGGAAAGCTTTAAGCAGTAATTAGAATCCATTCATGTAAAATGATCATAAAATAGATAATATGAATTACAGCTTTTGCGTCAGGGATTCATTCCTTCATTCAACAAATACAGTCAATTATCGTTATTCACAGAAGTTATGTTCTATAAAGTTGCTGTGAACACTGAGTTAGCCAATAATGAATCCATATTCCTAAGGGAAATATATACATATACATACATATATATATATATATATATTAAAATCTTAAAGCCTAAAAAAACAATTCTTCCTGATAGATTCCAGTTATTTTACAGAAGAGAAAATGATGTTCATACATGTTGAATGACTTGCCTGAGGACAGTCTATTAACAGGCATTATAGTTAAGACTTAAACCCCATTCAACTGGCCCCAGAGTCAGAGCTTCTTGCACTACACTGTACTGCTGCCTGCTGTCCCCATCTTCTGGTCATTTCTTAGAGCTGAAACAAGTGACTGGTGGATCTCAGCTAGAAACGTGCGCACGAGGCAACTCAATTTTTTCACTACTCTCCACGTATCCACAAATGACTGTGACAACTTGTGACAAATATTGATTTAGGGGGCCCAAATAAGTTTCAGTGAGTAAGCGCATTCAGAAACACAGAATCCGCAAATAATGAGGATCAACCCTATTTTTTGAGCACCTACTGTATGCCAAGCACTGTTCTAGCTTCTGGAGAGAGAGACAGATTCCTTTGGTCTCATGACACACGGGGTAAGTTAGGCAATAAAAAAGTATTAGATATGTAGATACATAGGTAGATAGATAGATACATAGAGAGAGAGATATATCCACGATAGTTCTATATAGGTATATATATAGATATATATATACAAACATATATAGGTATATATGTTTGTTTTGTGTATTTGTGTGTGTGAGTGTATGAGATCATGAAAGAGCTACAATCAGACCAAGATCTCCAGAAATTAAACATGCAAGAACACACTGAATGACAACATCAATGAAATAGCCATGTAATCTCATTTTCCCTGACCTTGAAAAATTTCATTTTTTCTTGCTATTCCTGGCAAGTAGGCTTAGGAAAAAAACGAGTAGGGCTTAACACAACTCTGAAGAATTAGCATAGTCAGCTGCTCAGCTGAGCAAAAGTTTTAATGTAAAGTACTGTTAATCGGGAGAGTGGTACCATGCTGTATACACAGTGTTGCTGTTCCTTTTTATAGCTGTCCTCATTCTGCCAAAAATCCCAAGAATCACTCATTAGCAGCCTTAAAAGACAACTTGAAGCTGGTACCCCCTACAAATATTACAAGCAGGTCTCAAGAAAATTTACCTAAATCAACAACATTTGTAAACACATACCTAATGCTGAATTTCAAAAATTCCAGCAAATGGTGCCTAAAATGTATATACTATCCACACAAGGAAAAATTGAAGATGAGAAATGAAAGATTTAAGCTCTCTGTACTATTGGGATTTAATTGCATTAGATAAAACGTTTTATGAATGTTTTGCAATGTGAGCAGATCTTTGCAATGCTTAAACTGAAATATTGTAGAGATGCCAAATCTTCCAGCATCTTCATTTCAAAAGAAAAATAAAAGACCCTGAAATTCAACTTCCAATAAATAAGGGGACAAATTTATTCATAACTGACTATAATTATTACAAAAGTTAAAATAAAGTTGAAAGCGTAGCAATACACATATTTTTGCTCAAGCATCGGATAAGAATATTCACATTTTTAAAGTGTACAGGAAAGAGCCAAAATAGTTGAATAATCTATTGAGTCTATAGGGAAAAACTACTCTACTTTGTTTCCAGGCGCAAGCATAGTGCTAATGTGAACAGTAATAATACTATTTGCAAGGTACTCTCTTTCCCTACTGGGACACTCGAGATATGACAGTTTAAATATGATCATAAATAAAAATTTAACCTTTTTTATTACTATAATGAAAAATTGTGAAAATGTTCAATTAAGTTTTGGAGGTCCAAAGACCTAACACAAACAAAGCTATTCCTGAACTTGCCAAACTGGAAGTATTTAGCTCTAAGGTTTAGTTTCAGTTCCCTCAAGAAACAAGCACAGAAATATCTCTGTACGTTTCTTACTTTTTAGGAATTTATGTACTATGTACTAAGGTGGGAGTTATGTGATAAGTTTGTTTTTGCTTGACATCTCCTTGGTTCCCTCCTTCCATTCCTTTCCTTCTCTCTCCTTCCCTCCCTTTTCTTTCTTTTTCTTTCTTTCTTTCTTTCTTTTTTGTTTTTGAAACATTTACTATAAGCAGCCAACAGGGATAAGGACTGCTATGCAAGTAATGAGAAATAGTTTCTTCTAAACATTTTGAAAACGATATTCCCAGTATTATATAGTTATATATTGGTGGAGCTAGAAGGAAATAAATGTCATGAAGTCAACTTCCCTGATTTTACGGTTAAGGAAACTGAAGTCCGCGAAGTGGAAACAATTTTGCAAGCATCACATGGTGATTCAACAATAGAGTTAAAGCCAGAATGAATATTTCCTTATTTCTTCTCAGGTGTTGTTCAATTGCATTATGCTGCCTCCTATTAATGCAACAGGTATGCGTTGACTGACTACAATAGTCCAAGAATCATGTGAAGACTATGGGAAAAATGCATGGATTTCTACAAAGTTTACTATGATTGTGGTGCTGGCTCACCTCTTTGTCCTCAAAGGTCTCAGAATATGGTTTAAAATTACAGTAATTAGAATTTAATTTTAGACATATGGAAGAACTGGTAATGAATTAACATATGTATGAACTTAGCAAATAAAGCTGCATGCTAGAGTAGTTACTTTCTGGCCATAATACCAGCCATATGTAACTAACTATATATGTCAGAAAAAGACTCTTGTTGTCATAATACTTACCATCAATAAAAAGCACTTAATGGCTGTGGAAACTCCTGAAAAGCTGTCTGGGATAGTATATAAGCTTTATGAGGGCCGGTACCATTTTTTTCTTACTCACCATTACTCCTTGCTTCGAGCACAATGCTTTGCCCATGGCAGGTGCTAAAGAGTTTTGTTGTATGAAAGATGTGTGTAAAAAGGTACACTAGCAAGAAGAATGAAAAACGATGCGCCTATTTCATTGAACATCAGTGATCTAGAACTCAGGAATTTTACGAAATTATTGCTAATATTTCAAGTGAAAAGAACTTTATCAAATAAGTCCATTTTTCCCAAATGATTTTCAGCACATACTTCTAATACATTAGCTCTAACTTAGTATCTAGACGACCATTTTCTTGCACAGAGAAAGGTTTTTGTGTATTTTTAGTGCCAGAAAATAAAAACTGAGGATCAAGAAATTTTGAGAAACCCAGCTGGGCAGATGTCAATTTTATTGTATTTATGTATTCAGCTCAGAATATTGTGTTAGCTGGCAGGAAACAAAACAGCCGATAAAAATAAATGACTCAAATTGGGTTTTACTGAAATAATGCATTTGAAGATTTTTACATATTTGGTGAGGGAATCCTCAGTCTCACAAAAGCTATGGGGCTCAGTTATTTTTCCCTTTTGGTGTAATTCTGCTTTTATGACACTGATCCTTTTCCAACCCTTTAATATGTCTGTCCCACATTGTGAGCGTCAAAGTCTGATCTCAGTAAAATCCAACAGAGGAACCGCTTAATTGATCACAGACTTTACTGGAAACATTGCCTAAGAAACTATAGCTGAGTCCTTTGCATCTCTTTCTGGGTGATAAACATTGGCTTCTCAACTACATTGCACTAGGAATGATTTCTAAATTTGGCTCATCTTCATTTGATCACGACAAAGATATGATCAATTATGACAATTGTGGCCTCTCATTGGTTTTCTCTCAGAGACAGGTAAACTGTTAGAAAAAGAATTCAAGTAAAATGATGCATGACCTTTTTAGAGACTGTAAACCTGCTGTCATTGGAGCAATGTTTGAGCTAGAGGCTAACATATTTCCTTACACAGACTTCCTTTCTCTTCATCTTTTGTCGGTAAGTCTCTCTAACACCCCCTATGCCCATTCAGATAAACATTTGCAGTCACAAGGATGGTACCACGATGTCTTTCAACTGAATTAATTTCACTGAAGTCTTAGTATTCCTTCATTTCTATAAAAAAGAATGGCTTACTAACAAGAAGTCACTCACATCTTCCCACAGCCTCTGATTATAAATATATTATCCATTATGTCTTTGTACACCAGTGCCTAATACAGTGGAAAGAGAGTCACAGCCCAAAGTGGATGTTTCTGAAGCATGGGTTTATTTTTACTAAATGCATGTCTCGGGGAAATTGATCATACTGAAATTCCATTTACACATTTGTAAAATTAGAAAGCGATAGTTATTCTCACTGAATGTTGTGAGGATTAAATCAGATAAAAAAATTTGGTTGAAGCTTGTTCAGTTTTAACTAGTCAATTTCATGGGTCTGGATGAAATTTTTTTGAAGAGGCAGAATAACCTTGAAACAGAAACTTTATTTAAATCCAAAAAACTAAAATACCCTTGAAAAGAGTAAAGTTTGCTCAAAGAATAAAAAAAATCTTTAAAGTAATATCTAGTCTGAGTCACTTTCTGAAAGCTTATCCTGTTGCTCTGTTTCAACACAGTTTATTCACACTGTGGCACTGAATAGAAATCCCATGCAAAGTATTTGCTCAGGATAGGCATAACCTAAATCAGTGCTTCTCAGAGCTGAGTCCAAGAGTCATCTGCAAAGTGCTGAGGTACCCGTTTACAATGCAGTTTCCTGAACATTACCTCCGATCTACCAAATTACTGGATCTGGGTGTGGAGACTTGAAATCTACATGTCATCAAGATTCTCAGGTGATTTTTCTGAACACTAAAAGTTCAGACCCACTGAACTAAGGAAATAAAATGCCTAGTTATTATATAATTCTGACTTAGGCCTCTATGAGACCTAGGTAAAAACTAGAAAAAGTATTGTAAGGATCTTTGAATCTGGAGTCCAGCATGGCATGAATGAGAACATAACCCCTCCTCGTAATTACTACCAAGAATGAAGTATCCCCATGCATATATTGTGCAAGTTCGTTTTGCTCTACTACTTAAACTGATTTTTACCCATAAGATCTAGGTATTTTGAGTGGACAGATACAGAGACAGGATTGTAAAAGGCTGCTAACATGGGTACGATCTGTGGCTGTGAGCTCACATGCACACAATTGCTTTTAACCCCAGAGTAAATAGAATTAAGAGCGATGCAATGATATTAGGAAAGAAAACCAAGAAAGAAGGGGGAAAACGTAATTTTTCTAAATATAGAAAATGAAATAATGATTTTAGCTGGAATTAACACCCTTCTAAATTAATAGATGATTTATTACTTGTGAAATTAAATATTGGGCAGCAAAATTTCTCAAAGGTGCATTATACGGAAAACTATCGACTATTTAGAAATGGAATGAGTGATCTATTGCAGTTTGCATCCCTGATTTATGTCTCTATAACTGCAGTTTCACACAAAGAGATATGTTTTCCAATAAACTAAATTGAGTGGTCAATAGGTGAATAAATAAAACAATTTTGTTCAAATAACATAAAGATCTACAGGTAGTGGAGAGTGAGGACTGAAACACACCAAGAAAGATACATTTCAAGTTTAATACATTTCCAGTTTAAAAAAACTAGATCAATGAGTACAATAGGAAACATGGATGTTTGTTTTCCTCTTAAGTTTCAGGCATAAATAAATCTCTTCACGTTTCCTGGAAATGGCAAACTTTACTACCACAAGCTTTACTTTCTATCTGAAATTAAATTAGGTCTTTTAATATGGCCTCATTTTAACTTTATTTTATTGGAATGCAGAATCGTTGCCATCATTTCTGTTCTTTTCCAAAATCTAATGTCATCGTTTGCTTTAAAACTATCTTTCATTAGAGGAGAAGCGTTACAATCAATTGCTAACAAGAGAAAGAGATTAATACAAAGTAGCACCATGGCCAAAAGCAATCAGAGATGGATGTTTCTTGTGGATCCAACAAAATCTGAACCAAAATTCTACTTTTAACATGCTCCCCAGATAATTTTTATTCGGATTATTCTAGATCATGCTTTGAGAAATATATCTAATGAAAATAAAGCAGGTTGCAAGGAGCATATGTAAATGACTCAAATGAACCCAGTGAGCATCAAATTGTAGTGTATTATACATACACAAAGCACTTGGAAACATCACCTTAACATTGTCTCATACATGTTTATAGCCTACTTTTGCCCAAGCTAGGTTGGTCTACATTCACTCATCTGCCACAATTCCAAAACGGATACAGCCTCCAAGTACTCTAGTCATTCAAACTGTTCTTCTATACAAAACAAATCACTCCTACCTTTCTTGAAAGATCTTGATTAACTGTGCCATCATTAATGAGGCTACCTACCTCACCTCAGCTCCTAGGGCACCTAAAAACCTGACCCCCCTGAGAACAACCATCAGATACCCGCTGATCTCACAATTAGTTCTGCATTTGTTCCCATAAATGAGTCTATTCCCTTTGATCACCTCCAGGTTCCTCTAATTGCTCTGCAGATTCTTAGACAATAAAAAGTAGGTAAGATGGATGAAACATGGTAAGATGGCCTATTTTATTATCACTCCTTTTATCAGTTGGCTTTCCAGTTTCCACTCATGGCATTAGATACGTAATGATAAATGTCTGCTTCATTTTCAGCATTGGTTCAAAGCAAAAGAAGCACATTACACACTTTTCTTTAAGAAGAACCTTGTCACCTTTGTGGACCTCAGTGGGCAGAGTCTATCTGATCATATGTTACCACTCCTGCATGACTTAAATTTTATTTCTGAAAAATTTCTGATGTCTTGTATCAATGGCAATATTTTGAAAAGTCAACGTACATTTGAGACCTGAAAATTTATAATAAATTGGACTTTGCAAATTTTATAAATGGTTGTCCTTAAGCATGTCTGATGGTATGTAAGACAATTCTTCATGTCACACTAGCATCCGTAGATGTCAGTTAGTCTTCTTACACTGTAAACTTATTTTTTAAAACAATATGCATAAGAAATTGATTTTAAAGAAGTATGGATATTTAAACATCTACAATTTTTTTTTAAAGATTGGCGCCTGAGCTAACAACCGTTGCCAATCTTTTTTTTTTTTTTTTTTTGCTTTTTCTCCCCAAATCCCCCAAGTACCTAGTTGTATATTTTAGTTGCGGTTCCTTGTAGTTGTGGCACCTGGGATGCCGCCTCAATATGGTCTGATGAGCGGTGCCATGTCTGCGCCCAGGATCCAAACCCGTGAAACCCCAGGAGCGCTCGAACTTAACTACTGGCCATGGGGCCAGCCCAACATCTATAATTTTAATGTGCCTTTAGTGATTCAATGACTGAACAGATACATGGTAGCTAAAGTAAGCATTACTTTGTAATGCTTAGAAAAGAAAACAAGTTTGATTCACAGCAGCGGCAGCTTTGTAGTAGTAATTGTACTAATTAGCGTTAGGAAAACAATTTTTCTCCCATGGGAGAATGACTGATACAGATAATCACAGGGATGATATTAGCTGAAATTGACTCCAATGTACTTTTCCAAGAGCAGAAAGTTATATTATTTTTTACTGATTATACTTTTTCTGAGCAGGTATATTCTAAATTAAATGTATCCATTATGGAATTGAGTTTATCAGCAGCAATTTTAAGACAATTAAGAAGTTTGCTTTTTTTAAGTGAATATTCAGATAGGTACCTCTGAGTAAGAAGAGATAGGGAACAATAGTTTTTAGAATGCTCAAGCATTGTTTGATAGTAATAATATTAACATAGATATGCAGATACATTTCCTCATACATAATTTAATTTAATGTCAAGAACAAACTCCTGAAGGAGGCAGAATGGATTATGACTCTAACTCTTAAAACACACGAAGTCCAGAGAGACTAAGTGAATGGTTCATGGATAAGACAAATGATGGAGCCAGAGCCGGAACCATGGTCCTTGAGAGGCATCAGTGCATACCTGCTATTTCCAAACACCATGATCCATCTTAGGTTGTTCCTTTCTCCCAAATATTTTCTAATTTAGTCTAAAATATCACCTGATAATTAAGACCATCTCAGCAGCATTTTAGGATATATTTTACATTTTCATTCACATCAAGATTATTTCTTCTTTATGATATTAAAAAAATTGAAGAAACTAATTGTCAAAGCTTAAGTGGATCCAAGTCTTCTGACGTTGTCTACTACTCTTCCTATAGTAGTATAGCAATAGAGATTTAAGGAATGGGGGATATGAATTACTTTCCCTGAGTTTTGTTCTAAACCTACCAGAGTGACAAAAGAAAGACCATCGGGGCTTGTTCTAGTGACAAGATCAGTGATTCTCAACTGTGGCTACATATTAGAATGACTGAGGGACCATCAGTATCTTTTAATGCACCCAGGAAATTCCAATAAATTGAGCCATAAATCAAAATATCTGGCTGTGGGGCCTGGGCACTAGTATGTTCTAAAACCTACCCAGGTGATTCTAATGTGCAGCCCAGATTGAGAACTATTAAACGAGTTCCTCAATAAGTTGCAATTAAGAACTTAAAGCTATTTGTCCTAGGAAGGCAAAGTTGAATTAGCCAGGTTGAATAATTGCCTTTTTACTTAAAATAATAATGTGCTTCTAACCAGAAAAGATGATATAAGTGTTTCATATTTTGACTTTAACAATTGACAATACATTCTAATACTTTCATTAAATACAGGAAAAACATAGGTGCTTTTAAAGAGAGACTATCTTTATTTTATAAGAACAAATATACATAACATATCTATTATCAGTCATAATATCCTTAATGCATTTACTGAAAGAAAAAGACACAATCTATTCCAAAGACCTCAAGAATGTCTAATATTTAGTCTTCCTTCTTCAGGTCAAATTTAACCCTTTTGAGAAATTTGCTATTCAGTAATTCTCCCACACATTTTCCATGACAGCATCTGCATTTAATAATTATTATGCTTATATCAAACGTTAGACTAATGTGTAGTATAGTTCTTGAAAATTCATAGCATATCAACATTTTTCTTTGAATACATAGTATATTCGTACTCATGATTTTTCAATTTTGATACTTAAGTGTAACAACAGACATAAGAACTATAAAAATATATTTTTTTGAGGAAGATTAGCCCCGAGCTAACATCTGCCATCAATCCTCCTCTTTTTGCTGAGGAAGATTGGCCCTGAGCTAACATCTGTTCCTATCTTCCTCTATTTTATATGTGGGATGCCTGCCATAGCATGGCTTGATAAGCAGTGTGCAGGTCTGCACCCAGAATCTGAACTGGTGAATCCTGGGCCGCCGAAGCAGAACGTTCGAACTTAACCACTGCACCACCCGGCTGGCCCCCTAAAAATAACTTTCCTTCTTTGTACCTTGAAGTGCTACTGGGCTATTTACAGGGGATGTGTTAATGCTACAGCGCTTTCAACACAAAGAAGGGCACTGAAGGGTCACTCAGTTTGGAAATTTGGATACGTTTGTACTCTACATGAAATCCTCTGTCTTTTTTACAGAGTAGTGGTCCTAGAATTCCATACACTGACTAAAACATGAAATTCAAAATGTCAAGCATCCTCAGCTATTAGGGTATCACATTATCTCTAAACCTCATGAGTAATTTTCCTTTATAAACATTACTGCAGAATCCAATTTAGAACTAATAATTTCCTTAATTATCATGCAATCACAAATCTATAATTACTGTGTGATTTCATTTATATGAAATTCTAGAACAGACCAAAGTAACCTAAAGTGACAGAAAGCAGATCAGTAGTTACCTGGGATAGGGATAAGGGAAGAGTGACTACAAAAAGGCATGAGGGAACTATTTGGTTTGATGGAAAATATTCTATAATTTGATTGTATTGGTGATTACGTGAATGTGCACATTTGTCAGAACACATCCAACTGTATAATCAAAATCGATGCATTTTATAGTATGTAAATTATATTGAAATAAAGTTAAATCTTTTATTTTATTTATTTATTTATTTTTGAGGAAGATTAGCCCTGAGCTAACTGCCTCCAATCCTCCTCTTTTTGCTGAGGAAGACTTGCCCTGAGCTAACATCCATGCCCATCTTCCTCTACTTTATATGTGGGACGCCTACCACAGCATGGTGTGCCAAGCGGTGCCGTGTCCGCACCCAGGATCCGAACCGGCGAACCCCGGGCCGAAGCGGAATGTGCGCACTTAACCACTGTGCCACCGGCCAGCCCCTAAATCTTATAAAAGGTCTAAAAAATAGAGTGTATGGTGATAGTCCCTTCGAAAGGTTTATACTTAAAATGACCATACAGTTATTTGGTCATTTGAAACCTAGAGAAACTATCTCACTCCATATGGAATTATTTTTATTTTATTTTATGACACATAGAACAGAATAAAGACATAATTTTTGTATTAAATCATTTTTTCAGTATTTGTAAATTGAGAGTTAATCAGGATATGGGTGAAATTGTCTCAAAGTGCCAAGTAATTAACTAATCCAGGTTTTAGAGGCAAACTTTTTCTCATGGATACAATTTTAGGGCTTGCAACAATCTGTACCTATGAATAAAACAGAAAAATCTAATTGGATCAAAGAAAAGTGCTTAGATATTCAATTAGTTGCACATACCACATTTCATATGCAAGTGGAGCAGATGCATTTAGCTGTGGCTGGAATATACACAATGTTTTTCAAATGATGAGTAAATCAACATTAAATACTTGTGAAATAGGTAAGCAGAAGGGTTAAGTAGCAGCTGTCCCCAGGCTTGCAGAGTTATCATAAAATTATCATATAGAACAGGTCTAAATTACAGGGTTGTAATTCTAGGATCAAAAGTCTGACTTTGTTCACCATCACAAAAGTCAATGTCATACTTTCTTCCATGCAGGTATGATACAGATATATGTTTTTTTCCAAATGTGACATTTACATAATTTTTAAATGTTGAAAATATATAAGGAATTGACATAGAAGGTTTAGTGGCTGGAATTCATTTGGTTTAAAATTTATTTGATGTATACTAGCCTCATTCTCACTATCGAGCCTTCATATCTACACACATAAGGATATATAGGAGTAAAGCCATTATACTTTTTTTGTTTTGTTTTTTATTGAGGTAACACTGATTCATAATATCGTATAAACTTTTGGTGTACATTCTTATATTTTGCCTTCTATATAGACTACATTGCGTTCCCCACTAAGAGTTTAGTTACCATCCATCACCGTACAAATGTGCCGCTTTACCACTTTCGCCCTCCCCCAAACACCCTTCCCCTCTGGTAACCACCAATCTGTTCTCTGTATCTATGTGTTTGTTTGTTTGTTTATCTTCCACATATGAGTGAAATCATATGGTATTTGTCTTTCTCCATCTGACTTACTTCACTTAGCATAATACCCTCAAGGTCCATCTATGTTGTCTCAAATGGCAAGATTTCATCTTTTTTGATGGCTGAGTAGTATTGCATTGTATATATATATATATATATATATATATATATATATATATATATATATCACATCTTCTTTATCCATTCCTCCGTTGATGGGCATTTGGGTTGTTTCCAAGTCTTGGCTATAGTGAATAATGCTGCGATGAGCATAGGGGTGCATATATCTTTTAGAATTGGTGTTTCTATGTTATTTGGATAAAAACCTAGAGGTTAGAAATACTCTAATTTTACAATTGTTCCTTGCTCTCAATTAGGTGAAAATGAGATTCTGAATACTCAGAAGCAATGTGTTATACTAAAAATATCACTGGACTTAAATTAGCATCCTAGAAAAGTAGAGTACCTTCTTTAATTTCAGTTTTCTCAGTTTTAAATGGAGATTAATAATCCCTGCTTTAACTAATTCACAAGAGTTTTGAGGATCAAATAATGTAATATGTGGGAAGGTCCTGTATAAACATAAAGTATCATTATGCTTAATTTTTCTGGCACATAGTATTTATTGCCGAGAAGTATGTATCAAATTTCTACTGTTTATATATTATTTGGAACTTTAACTCAGCCATTTTTCTTTTAAGTACCAAACTAATGCACTCATGTCATACAGCCAAATGTTTGTTAGATACACAGAATCAGCATTTTCATAGCTTTTAATAGCTCTATAGCAACACCATATTACAAGCTTCAGTTTAACTTACATCCAAAACCTAATTCAAGAAACACTTAGGTGCATATATTTTTCTTACTCCTCCAAGAGCCTGCCACTGTTAACGATGATGGAATCATTCAGACTAGAGGGAAATATGTGCACCTTGAGCTGTAATATCAAATTCAATTATCCATCATAATTTCTGGAGATTATAATTCACAGGAAAAATACAACATTGAAACAAAGATCAATATTTTGAATCTGAATATTTATTAGATTGTGCTTTCTTTTTACTGTAAATCTGAATTCTGGTCAGAATTCCTAAGCATGAACACACGTGTTTTAGTACATTAAAATATGAAATATAATACCAATATTAATGACTAAGTGTAATATCTCTTACTTGGTCCAAAATGTTTTGTAAAGGGATGTCGTACAAGCACATGACAGTTGGTTGTGGTCTCTGTGTAAGCACTGTGATCTGTTTATGCTTATAGACTAATTAGGCACACTATTCAAAGATTAGATGCATACACATATGTGTTTATGTATATATAATTGATTTTACTCATCACATTTGTAACCTCTAATGGCTCTATTTAGGTAGGTTTACAAAATATATCCCAGAAATAGTTATAGACACATGTCATCTCTCACCACCAGCCCTTTTTCTTTTAGGTATGAGTGTTCACTGATAAAAAGAGAAAGGTCTGTATCTTACCTAATTTAAAAACACCCAGGCGTGTGACTACCTCTGTTAGCCACGAGGCTCTAGGTACAATGCAGCCCTGAGAGAAGTGGAGAGAGATCACTGGGAAGTTATGTCCCAAGACTTGAGTATCCAAGACAACTTTGAAGTGAGAAGAGGAGCATAAATATGGAAAGAATTAAAGCGGATTAAGTAGATTTTGCAATTTTATTGTATGTGGCTGTGAAATCATCTACTATCATCATGATTAAAATAAATAATTTTAACTGTAATGACAAAATAGCTGGCCTCAGAATTGAATGCACAATATAATGAACAAAATGTCTATTTTCTAAAGTGTCGGTATACACATTTGGTTTGCTTATCCAGAAAGATAAACAATAAATCATGTTCTTAATATATGTGAATGGTACAACTTTACAAAAATGAGCTATGCTATGTAAGTTCAAGTTGAACACATGGCAAACAGAATGTAAACCCAGAATTGAAAAATCCTTTTGCAAAGATTGCACTATGTTGATATTTTGATAAACAAGCTAAGAATTAGTGTTTTTTATTTTATTTATTTTATTCATGTGTTTGGAGCTTTTAGTCCCACTTCAATATTAAAATGGAAGCTTGGTATAAATTGAAAGATATCTTGCAATAACTGAAAGATATTAAGATACAATTTCCAACTGTCAAATCAAAAACTAGCTTCAATATCAGTTGGCCAATGCTAAAGGCAGTCAGATTCACCATAGTGTTTTTGATGTGTATATTGTATCTTTAATCATATTATGTAGAAAACTTCTACGAGAGGATTCTGTGCCACTTAGTGGCCACATAGACTATCAACTATAGCTCCCACCTAGTTGGGACAAAAAGAAGCCTCATTATAAAGAACAGGGATTGAACCTCCACTGATTCAAAACAGAGGATTCCTAAATCATCTCCATAATTAGGATGCCAATATGTCCCATAAAATCCCCCAAACAGATATTCACATTTCCCTTTAATGTTCACTAATTTCTTAAATGAAATCGTTTTTACATAGTAGAACATCATGCTTCCCTTATCACTTCAGTGTCCACTTTGTTCTTTGGAAAACCTACTTTATTGCATTTGAGTGTAATTTATACCTAAAGCCATAACTAGATATCTTTGCCCAGGATGAAGTATAAGGTCATAAATATAAACGCGTATGAAAGCAAAATAAATTATCCTATTGCTCTAAACATAAAAAACCAAATCCTTTTCTATATAAATGATGAGTATCCAATTCCTGTGTATGTGTTAATTCCTTATAAGTAAAAATCAGAGAACCTCAAGCAGTTTAATTTTTAGAATAGGAATGCAAATTTTGAACATGCAATCTAAATACAAGAACATCAATTTCAATAGCTACTAACATGGTTCTTAGGTAAACCCCAAAACACAAATGATAGAAATACGTTCAGCAAAAATAACATAATGACATTTGCTAACATTTCAGATAACCCACATAGGCTTCAACAGAAGATTCATAGTCTCTTCCATTCCAGTATTCTCTTATCGGTCACTTTCTAGAGTGTCTGGAAGTGATTCAATGTTAACTTTCTGTTTAAAAATAAAATTCTAAATTGGTTTTTAATGGATGGTTCTTAAATTGGTCTTTTTCTAACAGAAACATAGTAATGAAAAGTCCTGCAATGTGTAAACTAATATGTATGAAGTGGCAGTATAAATCAAAGTAAAATAAAGGAACCTGGCTCAAATTTTATTCTGGCACATTTATCGGGACATCTCATGCCAACATATCCCTGTAGCTCTATTTGCTCTTCATAGCCACTTTCCTCTAGGAAAAGTTAAAGTGACGATGACTTTAAAAATTGTACTTTACCTTTCTAGGAAGGGAAATTCAAGGTTTTTGGGATACCAGATAAGTGTTCTTGATACCCACACATTGGGTGTTTCATATTCATTGAAAGGCAAACTCTCTTTCTCTGAGGTATACTTTGTACACCTTGACAATTTATCTTGAGCAACTGTATTCCTTTGTAGACGTTGTTTTGTTTTCAGTTTCAAAGGCTAAATCAAAAATCACACTGAGCTTACTTTTTAATCCCACGTACCTCCCCCTTGAACTTCTCGAGAAGGAACAATGACCACGTTAAGCTTGGAATATTGTAGAAATTTCTTACTGATGAGGCTTTGAATGATTGAGTAAAAGTTTTCATATGAAATATCTCATTGGATTCCCACAAAACTCTGTGAGTTGGGCATGTGTCATCCCCATGGGCTACCTCAGTAGAGAAAGTGGCTTAAAAACGATTATACAATCAGGAGATGACAAGAATACTGATCTTTGCCCTTTCCTTGTTAAATTACACTGCTTTACTTCTAGGTCCAAAATAGACATAAAGAGATAAACCTAAGCTGAAATTACAACATGTAAATAATTCAGGAACTAATGAGGCATTTATATAAGCTCTTGAGACACTTCAAATTATTCTCATAGCAATGTTGAGCATTGAAAGGTAAGACATTTTCAATTAAATGGTTGTCTGTGAAGTGGAATCAGGAGTACATGAGCATGGGTTCTACTAAGTATGAGTTCTGTGACCTTGGCCAAGTTTCTTATCATTTCTGAGTTTTCATTTCCTCATTTGGAAAATGGGGATAACCATACCAACTTCAAGCAACCATTCTGAAAATTAAATGACGTAGTAAAGTGCAGATGAAAACACTTAGCATGATACTTAAAAGATATTCGATCCTCAATTCAATGTTAGTTCCCCCTTCTGCCTCTTATCTGAAAAACAACAGCCATAAAATGCTAGTTAACTAAATCTCTTAGGGTTTGATGATTTTCAGAACATTCCTCTTCATCTAGGTTATGATATTTTTAATAATTACAGAGGTATAGGTCACTAATTATGAAGTTCCATTATGAAGAATACAAAATCTTACAAATTTGATATCAAGTCAATTTTATAGCTATTTTTAAAAATAATAGGTTGACACCTGGGGTTTATTATCATGTTGAATTAACGTGGTTTGTGGCCCTGTGCCTCAGGATGCACTTAAAGCATGTATTAATATGCTAATAAAATATAAATTGTCTTCTGCTAATGCAATAAAACACACTCAGGAGATTTGAGAGACACCTGAAATGTAATAAAGTTTTTTCTAATAACTTCCTAAATTCAGATTATAACTCAAATATGTAAATATATGGCTGGCATTGTAATTCATATTAGCACACATGAAATAAGGACTTCTTAAATGAAAATGCATTTGCCATTCAATGAACACATATTAATAAACTAAATATTCAGAAATCTTCTTTTCACAGTGGAAAAACATTTCTGCATCCAATTCCAGCAGTAAAAATGCAATGACAAGTTATTTTTTTAACTTGTTTTTCTGACTTTAATTCAAACAAAAAGTCCACAGTAAATAAATTTTCTTACTTCATAATGTTTTGACAGTGTGTATGCCAGGGAGCCTGAAGAGAGAAAAGAAATCTTGGAATTCCTGGAAAAGTGAAAAAGTTTTTAGAAAATCAAAATTTCAAATAAAATGAAGTTCAAGTACATTACAAATAGACAGAATATATCTGCAAATTGATCATGTTAACAGAAAATGTTTGCTATGGTTTGAAAGGAAAAAATGAATTAAGTAAAATATAGGCAAATCTATGTCTATCAGATGGATTGGAATTTTGTGCAATGTGTGTGTCTGCGAGTTTAGTTTCTACTCTATGTGAGTAGCCTTAGTACCAGAGACAGAGAAAGAGGATGAATTATAACAGGGCTATATACACGATACTGTTTTTTCACAGTTTTTTCCTCAACATTTAATGATATCTTCATGAATTTTATTCCTCTGTGCTTTATAATATATTAAAAAGAGCTAATCAATCAATGCAGACTTGAAAATCAGCACAAGTTTATACACCTTTTCTAAAATAAATCATTTCAATGACTAGTATCACTCATACCAATAAAACTCACTTACGTATAAAGATAAATTAATAAATGCACCCTTATAAGGATTATCTTCATTTTTTCCTGAATAATCAAGTTTCGAAAAATATTGTGCCTACTATAGTTTTTTAATCATATTAAATCTAAATTCCAAAACATGAATAAATTCATACTAGCCAAACAAGCAGGTTTACTAAGGCAGGAGAAATGGAGAATGAGACATTCATTCCAACTGCTCGGTGTGGCTTAAGGGGATAAGACTAACGTGAGCAGCAAATTGGAAAGAAGAATGGAAACAGGATTTTACCTCTTTCTTACTCCTCAGTGTGTAGTTGATGGCTTTCACTGGATCTAGATGGACTAAGACAGAATATACTGTATGATAGTTGAATTGAAAGTGTTCAGGATAGAGTTTACACTTTTTAAACTCTTTGCGTGTGTATCCTAACAGATTTATTAAGATATTTTTAAAAGGCCATAAAGTTTGCCATTTAAAATGTATAATTCATTGGTTGTTACCATATTCCCAGCTGTGCAGTCATCAGCACTGTCAAATATGCTATTTTGGTTATTCAGCTGAATGCTTAGAGTTATTTACCCAAGCTCTCTCTAACTCTTTGCCAGCTTTTAATATACTTCAGCTTTGGAAATTCTTACGCTAACAGCCTTGTGAGGCTTTGGGGATTTATTGAAACCAATATTGTACAATCTTAAGGATGAAATCCTGAACATCTTCACATTTTCTTGTACAGTCAGAGAAAGAAATACAGATTTGCATATTTTCACTGTATTG
The DNA here is from genome assembly GCF_021613505.1 of Equus quagga. Classification (NCBI taxonomy): domain Eukaryota; kingdom Metazoa; phylum Chordata; class Mammalia; order Perissodactyla; family Equidae; genus Equus; species Equus quagga. Next base: position 49,989,376 of record NC_060276.1, read on the forward strand.
TTATTAGTACAGTAAAAATAAGAATGTCATCTACACATACACAATGTGTCTCAACAATGGAAGATATTTTGTTTCTAATCAAAAACAAGAAACACTTAATTAGCATATAGGTGCATTTCTGCCTGCTTGGAATTTACAGTCTGCCGTGTATAAAATAATTTCTGGATCATTTATCATAACACAACTATAAAGAAACATTTTCTCTTTTGAAGCACTGAAGCCTTTTAACATTAAAGTTTTAACAACAATTTTACTTATCAGATTTTCAGTAGTGAAGAGGGGCAATGACAATTATAAACCAATATTTGGGATGTAGAAAAGAAAGAGACATTGAGACAAAGAGATTTATCATATGCTGGTAAAAGAAAGAGGAAGAAATGGAAAAAATAGCTTACTGGTTTAGTGTTTGGAATTGAATGGGTAATAATGTTTTCAAACTATATTCTATACTGTGTATCTGGTCATCTATCCTTCCATCGATCTGTTTATCCTTCCATGCATCCAATCTTTAAGCTATGATTTGATCCTATTGAATTGTGGAATGCTAATTTTCATGCCATCGAAATTTGTGGGAATAAACTTTTGCACGTTTATTGATTAAGAAAAGAATATCATCTAATGGAGTTGACGCAAATAGACAAAAAGGGGACACCGTGTTATGCAGTTCTTTGAACAAATATTTCTTGCATTGAAATGTGATCCAGTAGACTTGGTGCAACACAGTGTCACACTGGGTTCCAGAACTTGCAAGAGACTTATAATCAACTTCCAGCAAGCAATGGAACATTTATTTTCATTCGAAATATTTATTATTTGCTTATTATATTGGGTAGGCACTCTCTTAGGTACCAGGAATATAAAGATACATATGTCATAAGCTCTAAACTTGAGGGGTTTACAATCTACCTTCCTGGTTTTTGGGTTAACTATCTTTTATGGTAAATTGTATTATTAATAACTCCCTTTAAAAAGAGGAGGAACCTGAAGCACAGAACAATTAGCTGATTTGTCTCAGGTCACGCAGCTAGAAAGTGTCAAGGAGCAAGAATTCAGCCTCGGTCTAGCTCCAGAGTCTATACTTGTATAAAAATGTGATGTATATATAGTGTTTTCTATAGCAAATACTGAACAAATGAACAAAGCATAAGAACATAATTCCAGGAGACTACGAATTTTCTCCTGGGAAATCATTCTGCCATCTTTCATATTTATGCCAATAAAATGATAAGCAATAAAGGAAAAAATAAAATTTCAATTTATATTAGTATATTGTTGTATGCTACAAAAACATTTTTCTTGAAGTGTGAATTCCAACTTTCCTGAGAAGTAATGATAATTTTATTTCTTACAGCTATAACACTTAAGGTTGTACAAATAACTGAAAAATAGAAAATGAATCAATGTGTGTTTCTGGGTCATTAAAACCTTGGTATATATGTATCAACAAGACCTCTATTTTTATGTCAAATCTTTTGTTAAATTTGGAAATTAAATCACACCAACAATCATTGGTGCTAGGATAAATTTAACATGATGAATAAAATATATTTCAATTGTGCTAAAATTAGTAATTTGCATAATTAAGCATGCAAAAATACTGCAACAACTAAATATGGAAGGGAAAAATCATTTTATTAAATGCAAATATTGAAGATATATTTATTTTTAATAAAAAATGCATATTACTCTACATATCTTGGTCTTTTCCATCCTGTAAAGGCTCAATTCAATATTGCATAATAGAAATTCAAATTATGTGAATCCCCTTAAATCTCATAGGGAATTCTGTAAAATTGCATTCAATGTGAAATTACAACAGCCAGTGTCATAAAATGAATTTATTTTCTAATAGATATTTTATACATAGTGTTTCTAAATAAAAAAGTGTTATTTTTAGCCAACGAATTCAAACTTTTGGCCACATTTAGCGTTTTTGGAAAAGTAACTATGCAGAAACAAGGTATGTTCTTTTTTAGTAATTAATATAACTTGGGTTTGAATTGTTTGATAATGAATTATCCAGCTCACAAATGCTAAGTGCCTTGAATTTACTCATTGCAACTAGATAGCTTGTTCTCCAAAAAAGCGCTTTTTTTCTTTCATTTATTTTGAGTTTTAGCCCATAAAATGGATGTCCTCTAGTCTCAAAGTTTTAAGGAATAAGTATTTGAGAGAAAAGACGTTTTGAACATGGCTAAAGAGAGAAAGTAACTGTTGGGGAAGACAGAAAAATATTTTTTCTTGATCATAGAAGTTTCATATCACTTTGCAAACAATAATTATTTGTATTTTGAAATGAAGTGTTCCCAGATGATTATATGACTCTTCCAAACCTCAGTAAGTTAGAGTATCAGTCATTTCTTCTGAATCATGAAAGTCCTGCATTTGAAGACATTCACAAGCAGGATATATACCTAGGTAGGAATCTACATCTGATATTGCTATGAATGATATTACTTCAGCCTGACCTAAAAAAAGTAGTCAGCAAATATTCTCTTCCCTCCCATACATTTGAATGTAGTGAATCCATCCATCTTGCACTTAAGCTTCATCCATAAAACGAATGTCTAGCCCAAAGTGGCTCTTGTGCATATGTGTACTTTGATTTTGACAATTCATTGAGCTGGATAATGCTTGCTTTCTTCGGGGCTGTTAAAACTTTCTTTTCTAGCTGCTTGAAAATGCGTTGTGTGAATGTTCCTAAATTAGACTTCCAAAAATCTTTGTATTCTTCTCACCACAATGGATTTTAAATTTCTGTCTGAAGGTGAGAAAATGAGGGAAACTATTTGATCTGACTTCTTAGAAACAAACACAACAAAAAAGAAAATGCTATTTCACCTTTCTATACATTACCTGGAAGTTTAAGCCATAAATATACGTGGTTTAGGTTACGCTGTGCCACATATCAGCTTTTAAGATACCGCACAATAACATCATATTTCAGACCAAATGAAAATATAGCTAAGCAAAGAGCAATTTAAAGTACATAAGGAACAGAATCGTCTTAAAAGTATTGATTATCAAAAAGAGCTGGAGGCTGTATCAATTCAGAGGCCCAGTAGTGACTCAGTCCATGTGTGCAGAACAAGATCAATCAAGCCAAAAAAACAATGGCTGGGGTAGAATTCTATTTTTGCAGGTTACACACATGGAGGATAGATACCAAAAATGTTTAAGTTTCAGGGAATATAAGAAAACAGGAGAAAACTGAAACACAATGTAAATTATTTCCAAATGTAAGTGTACAGTATTATTATTACCATAATCACTTTGTATATTTTCTATAGCCTTGTACTTCATATTATCAAAGAGGATATACCATGTAATGGAGATAACATGTTTCAAAAAAACCATTAAAATATAAGATATCACTATAAACATATCTTACTGCTCTCAAGGTACACCTTAAAGAAAAGAAATAAATCATTGCTCTTTCCTTTTTTTTTGTTTTGGATTTTATTTTATTCATAGTTTCCCCTTTGTTATCATATTATCTTATTTTAATTCTGTCAGTTCAAAGGGCAAGTTGTACAATAAGTTTTAAGAGTGAAGGTAACAGCACTTAATCCCATGGGAAACTATTTTGGAGGCAACTATATTTGAGAAGAACATTGAATTAAGATTTTTAAAAAGAGAAAGTGTTCTTTTGTATTTCTAATACTAATGGATGTTTTGCTAAAATTGACTGTAAAATTTATCTTCTATAAATATGATACTGTTTTAACAATACAATAATAGGAGAGGACTTTAATTCTCCACTTACATCAATAGATAGATCATCCAGACAGAAAATCAATAAAGAAACATTGGCCTTAAGCAATACGTTAGACCAGATGGACTTAGCAGATATTTATAGAACATTCCACCTGAAAGCAACAGAATACACATTCTTCTCAAGTGCACATGGAGCATTTTACAAGATAGATCATATGTTAGGCCACAAAACAAGTCTTAATAAATTTAAAAGGAGTGGAATCATATCAAGCATCTTTTCTGACCACAGTGGTATGGAGCTAGAAATTAATTACATGAAGAACACTGGAAATTCCACAAATATGTGGAAATTAAACAACATGACACTGTAGAACCAATGGGTCAAAGAAGAAATCAAAAGAAAAATAAAAAAAAAAATACCTTGAGACAAACATAAATGGAAATGTAACAAATCACAATTTACAGGATGCAGCAAAAGCAGTTCTAAGAGGGAAGTTCATAGTGATAAATGCCTAACACAAGAAACAAGAAAAATCTCAAATAAACAAATAAAAAAACCTAACTTCACACCTCAAGAAACTAGAAAAAGAAGAACAAATGAAGCCCAAAAGCAGTAAAAGGAAGGAAATAACAAAGATTAGAGAAGGAATAAATGAAATAGAGATTAAACAGACAATAGAAAAGATCAATGAAACTAAGAGCTGGTTCTTTGAAAAGATTAACAAAATTGGCAAACCTTTAGCTAGCCTCACCAAGAAAAAAAGAGAGAGGACTCAAATAAATGAAATCAGACATGAAGGAGTAGATTTTACCACTAATGACACAGAAGTACAAAGGATCATAAGAGACTACCATGAACAATTATAACCAACGAATTGGACAACCTAGAAGAAATGGGTAAATTTGTAGAATCATACAACTTACCAAGACTGAATCATAATAAAATAGAAAATCTGAACAAACTGATTACTAGCAAGGAGATTGAATCAGTAATCAAAAACCTCCTGGCAAACAAAAGTCCAGGAACTGACAGTTTCACTAGTGAATTCTACCAAACATTCAACTAAGGATTAATATCAATCCTTCTTAAACTCTTCCAAACATGTTTTATGAAGTCAGCATTATCCTGATACCAAAACCAGACAAGGTTGCCACACACACACAAACTATTGGCTACTATCCTTGATGAACATAGATGCAAAAATCCTCAACAAAATATTAGCAAACTGAATTCAACAATACATTAAGAGTATCATACACCAAGATCAAGTGACATTTACTTTAGGTATGCAAAGATAGCTCAATATCTGCAAATCAATCCATGTGATATGCCACGTTAACAAAATGAAGGATAAACATCATGTGCTCATCTCAACAGATGCAGAAGAAGCATTTGAGAAAATTCAACATCGATTTATGATAAAAACCCCAACAGAGCCAGTGTGGAGGAAACATACCTTAACATAATAAAAGCTGTATATCACAAGCCCACAGCCAATAAAAATACTCAGTGGTGAAAAACTGAAAGATTTTCCTCTAAGATCAGGAACAAGACAAAGATGTTCACTCTTGCCACTTTTATTCAACATAGTATTGGAAGTCCGAGCCAGAGCGATTAGTCAAGAAAAAGAAAGAAAAGGCATCTAAATTGGAAAGGAAGAGGTAAAACTGCCACTATTTGCAGATTACATGATATTATACATAGAAAACCTTAAAGATTCCATCAAAAAACTGTTAGAACCAATAAATGAATTCAGTAAAGTTGTAGGATACAAAATCAACACCCAAAAATCTGCTGCATTTCTTTATGCTAATAACAAACTATCAGAAAGAGAAATTAAGAAAACAATCCCCCTTACAATTGCACCAAAATGAATAAAATACCTAGTAATAAACTGAACGGAAGACCTATATATTGAAAACTACAAGACATTAATGAAAGAAGTTGAACAAAACAAATAAATGGAACTATATTCCATGCTCACGGATTTGAAGAATTAATATTGTTAAAATGTCTATACTACCCAAAGCAATATACAGTCACTATCAAAATTCCAATGGTATTTTTCACAGAATGGAACAAACAATCCTAAAATTTGTATGGAACCACAAAAGATCCTGAATGGACAAAGCCATGTTGGGAAAGAAGAACTAAGATGGAAGCATCATGCTTTCCGATTTCAAATTATATTACAAACTATAGTAATTAAAACAGTATGATATTGGCACAAAACAGACACATAGATCAAAGTAACAGAATAGAGAGCCCAGAAATAAACCCACACGTATATGGTCAGTTAATTTATGACAAAGGAGCCAAGAATATACAATGGGGGAAAAGACAGTCTCTTCAATAAATATTGTTGGGTAAATTGCAAAAGAATTTGCATTCATGCAGAAGAAGGAAACTGGACCACTGTTTTACACCGTATACAACAATTGACTCAAATGGATTAAAGACTTGCACACAAGACCTGAAACCATGAAAGCCCTAGAAGAAAACGTAGGTGGTAAGCTACTTGAAATAGGTCTTGGAGATGATCTTTTGAATCTGACACTATAAGCAGAAGCAAAAATAAACAAGTGAGACTACATTAAACTAAAAAGCTTCTGCACAGCAAAAGAAACCATCAACAAAATGAAAAGACAACCTATTGAATGGGAGAAAAGAATTGGAAATCGTATATCCAATAAGGGGTCAATATTTAAAATATATAATGACCTTATATAACTCAATAGCAAAAAAAAATACAATCCAATTAACAAACGGGCAGAAGATCTGAATAGACATTTTTCCAAAGAAGACATACAGATAGTCAACAGGTACATGAAAAGAAGTTCAACATCATTAATCATCAGGAAAATGCAAATCAAAATCACAATGAGATATCACCTCACACCTGTTGGAATGGCTATTATCAAAAAGGTAAGAAATAACAAGTGTTGGTGTGAATGTGGAGAAAAGGGAAGCCTTGTGTGCTGTTGGTGGGAATGTCTATTGGTGCAACGACTATAGAAAACAGTATGGAGGTCCCTCAAAAAATTAAAGACAGAACTACCATATGACCCAGCAATTCCACTTCTGGGTATTTATCCAAAGAAAACAAAAGTACTAATTCGAAAAGATATATGCACCTTATGTTCATTGCAGTATTATTTATGATAGGCAGGATAAGGAAACAACTTATGTGCCCAACGATGGATGAATAGATAAAGAAATTGTGGCATATATATCTATACACAACAGAATATTATTCAGCCATAAAAAAAGAATGAAATCTTGCCATTTGCAACAACATGGATGGACCTCGAGGGATTATGCTAAGTGAAATTACTCAGACAGAGAAAGACAAATACCACATGATCTCTTTTATATGTGGAATCTAAAGAAAAAAGAAAACAACCAAGCTCATAGATAGAGAACAGATTGGTGGTTGCAAGAGGCGGGGAGGTAAGGGGTGGGAAAAATGGGTGAACTGTTTTGTCTTTTTTAGTTTAAATAAACTGAATAAACATTTTTTAAAAAATTGTTTTTTATAAATATGATGCTATTTTAAGTAAAATAGTTTAGTAAAATACTTGCATTGTCTGTCTAATAATGCTCTAGGCATTTATGTTGCTTATTTGATCTTCTCAGAAAAAAATCCTTATTTCCCTTGGTTCCTTTGTCATGCTTATTTTGTTTGCATCGACCAGCAGGGAATGTCTGGAGCAACAAACAAAAAGAATCTACTACAGTATCAATAAGAATATTAAAAAAGCAAACAACATAGTATTTTAGTTAACTTCCTCCAAAGAATTGATGGTGCTTTTTAAAGTTTAAATTTCTCAAGAGGTTTAATTCTTTAGAGAATGAAACGATAATTCTGTGTTTGACATCTCTGTTCTCTCTCAAATGTTTGTTATTAATTTGAAAAGTCTAATGCAAATTAAGTCTAGACACCTAAAAATCACCAATAGAAACTAACATAGTATCCATTCAGTGGTATAGAGGTCAAAATTTAACCACCTGTTCTCAGAGAGGGGAGAAAAACACCGCAAGTGTAGCATTTGCTAAATTCTGTGGCGTAAATCCTCCCACTGTCACCTATTTCAAGCAAAGGATGTGATATCACTGGATGGAATTAGAAACAGATGTTTACAATTGGCTCTCACAGGCAGGTAGTAGTCGGCTCCAGCACACCACTGTCAGTATATCTTTACTAGTGGTGGTTACAGATATAGCATATTTAAGGACAGATTTTTTATTAGCACTCCTGCCAAAATAAACTTCCTGAAGTACAGCTCTGACTGTCCAAACCCAAGATTATAAATAGCAACAGAGCTCCCTTATGTGGCATCCAAGACCCAAATCTAACATTTCAAATTTTCCTTTAACAACTCTATTTCATACATTTAACCCAACAAAACTAAACTACTCAATATATATCAGTGCACACTAGAAATTTCCCGTGTTTGTACCCTTAATAGTCCTGTTATTACTTCCCAAACACCTTTTTCCTAATGACTCACATGTCTGAATTCAATCCTTCCACAACCTGCTCAAGTGACACCTGCAGTAGGAATCCTTCTGTGGCCTGAATATGTCTGTCCTTCCTCTGGTCTCTCATGGACTCTCTATCCCCTTTCTGGAATTAATCAGTTTCTCCCTTGATTTATAAGTATCTGCCTATATTTCTTATCTCCACTAACTAGACTATGAGCTTCCTAAGGGCAGGCACCAAGTGTACTTCAGCTTTATATTTCCCAGAGCTTCAAGACACCATGAACTTGTGGAAACAAGTATTTGTGCCTAATTCATTTATTAGGGCACAAGGATCAAGAAAACAGGCAATGTCGCCATTTTAGAAACAGCGTTGTCAGTTTTATCAAGATCTAACTTAAAAATTATTTTTCTTGGTCATTGCTAATTATGAACTTAGGAACCATGTAGCTTTCTCCCCAAGAATCACTTCTATAATTCGGTGAAAGAAATAATGGGTATGAGAGCGCTGTGAACACATGACCATGTAGATGTGGTTACATATCATGTACATTATTTGATGCAAATAAAGAGTTCTCCAAATAACTCATTTTCCTACCAAATACTTTGACTTTTAGCTCCATTGTACTTACATTAATCAGAAAATACTGTAGTAGTAACTCTTAACTAAGTCAAAAGACATTTCTCTTAATAACAAGAATTCACAAGTTTGGTTTTGACCATAGATTGTTAAAGAACACATCTAAGGTTGAAGGTTGGAAATTTCAGAAGAATAGTTGTGAACATGGCTGTGAGCAGGTAGGTATCCTACATGCAGAGAACAACAACAAGCAATACAACCAAAGCCTGTGTAATCAAAATGTATAAAGGAGAGAAAAGCAGACACAAAGTCAGATGCTAAAATTTTACACATTTACAACTGCAATATGTCCATGCTTTAAAAGTCTATGCTTACTTAACAACATTACAAAGCTATGGAAAATTTCTACTTTCTACTACCTATATCATTAATTACATATTAAGAAATTCAGGATTCCCTTTGTAAACTTTTTTTTTCACTATATATGCCCATTAAAGGATCTCATTATTTATCTGAAAAGAGACATGTTGGCAAGATTATAAAGCATTTAAACCGGAATTCCTTTCTGAAAAACAAATTTTAAAAAATCCTCTAAATAACAGTAAATATATTTATCTTGATTCAGCCTTCAGTTCCTGTCAGTGAAAACTTTAACAGACAACATAGTCATCAGAATTATTCTGTCACAATTCTACAGAGATTTTGCTAATTTTTGTCAAGTCCATTTGATCATGAAAAAAATAAATATTTTAAAAAGTCAAATCCTGATTTAATAAGTGGGGGATTTGAATAAATTACTTCCTTCCCATGTTCAACGAACTTTAAATGAATTTGACTACAATCCATTGCCAGGCAACCAGGCTCTATCCTTGGGAATTTCAACAACATACTTCTATTAAATCGACAAGTTGAACAAATAGTTTACTGAGTATTTCAGCCTTGCAACATTTTAAATAAGTTGGGATTTTTCTCATTAACTCTATCAATCATCTATAAAGGTAAGATTATACCTAAGCCATTGATGCTGCTATTTTAAACATGAAGACAGTTATCCCTATGATAGCATGTTTGTCAATGAAGCTCAAACCATTTAAAAGTAAATTAAAATTTTATATTAGGATTTGTATGTGATTGAACTTCTGTGGGGATTATATGTCACTTTGATAAATTGACAACTTGCTATTTCTGTGAAGTTTTTTTTTTCCATATAGGGAACATTTACCTATAAATTATAGCAGCTGAGGGATTATCTCTCTGCATATATTAATTTTCTTCTTTTAGCTCCAGGCTTTAGCTCCGTCATTATGGACCAATGGCCCATGAAGGCTTGAAAGGGAAAGTTCATTTAGTACTCTGATGAAGGAGTAAGAGAATATCAGTCTATCTATTTTGGAAAAATGTTCATTTCTAAACACCAGCTTTGAAATATTTTGGAAATTATGGGCCTTATGGGATAACAACACTAACAATCTGCTAGAGATTTTTTAGGCCCTCAGCTGTGCATAGATTCAATGATTTATACCCTGGTCCTCGACATTTTGCTCAACTGCTACTTGTGTGCACTGGCAGGGAAAAAAGTCGAGCAATAGCCACTAATTGCAGAAATTGCAATGAAACTTCTCTGAAACAAAGCCAATAAAATTAAAATACACTAAAGAAATTATTTGTATATTTAAGCACTGCTGTTTTTACATTTTGATACACCAAAGAGGCAATATTTAATTTCTGAAAAATAGTGTACTCTCTTACTTTTTAACCACATATGTATTAATATACAAGTATCATCCCTTTAAAGAAGAAAGCTATGATATCTTTCTTCAATAATAATATAAAAATATCTAGTATATGAAATGCATAATTATATGCAGGTCACCTACAATGGTATAATAAACTGAAAATCACTGGAATGTGCTCTTAAAAAGTGAGCAACAACTTTATAGCTTCCTGAACCACAGTCTTTCTTCAAAGAGTTATTTGCATGTGGAAAAGGCCACTCAATGGCAAGATGTGGTTCATTGATAAAGAAATGATGTATGCATGTCACTACAAAAGCCCATGGTAGGTGTTCATCAGAAAAAAATAATATATTATAGTATTTGTAAAAAGCTCGTGTACTCAGAAATGACAATTTTTGCAAAGTATGTGTTTTAATCTGAGTCATATGATATTTCTATACAGAAATCTTCAAAAAGTTATATACATTTAATACAGACTAATTTTCCACTAACACTTATGCATGTATTTAATAAAAGTAAAGGTGTTTAGTTGATAAGTTATTTAAGACAAAATTTTTGATCAGTAAAGAAAATGACAGCAATGGATAAAGAAGATATGGTGTATATACATGTATGTAATGGAATATCACTCAGCCATAAAAAAGACAAAACTTTGCCATTTGCAACAACATGAATGGACCTTCAGGGTATAATGGCAAGTGAAATAAGTCAGACAGAGAAACAGAGAAAGATAAATACCATATGATTTCACTCAGGTGTGGAAGATGAACAAACAAACATAGATGAGGAGAACAGATTAGTGGTTATCAGAGGGGAAGAGAGTGGGGGACTGGTGGAAGGGATAAAGGGACACATATGTACGGTGATGGATAAAAGCTAGACTATTGGTGGTGGACTTGATGCTGTCTCTTATCATGGAACAGTACCAATAAGGTGGTTGTATAGGAAAATAACTTTACTTAGGTTTTATAATTTGTAGCCTGCTCTATGAATAGGTCTGCTTTTCAAAGTGTCGTTTTCTTAAATGACCAATAACGTAGCATAACTCGTAAAATACCCAAAATTCTGAACCATTGTTTTGCCTTAATTGCAAAGTTCTGAACCTATTGAAAAAGGAAATGTTTCTGTCATTTTCAAAATGTATTAGCCTTTGGTAAAATCTTTACCCCACCAGAAAATATTGTAACAATAGAAAACATCTCAGTTACTATTTAGGAATACTGAAAGGTTAAAATCTATTTATCCTACTTCTTTATGTCTTATTGGCATGATTTTCCAGTATCAATCAGGACCCCACTGGGAAATAAACAAATCAGATAAGATTTCTCTTTAAGTAATAGTTGATAAAATAAGGTTTTATCATAAAAATTATAATGAATTAAATATTCAGTATGGAACATTTTTGAAAATCCAAAGATTTCTCTTGATTTTCAGAAGCACTTAATGCTGCCTACAGGCAATAACAGTTTTGAAATGTACTCTCTCTTTCTACTTCTTTGCAAAGATTTCTAAAATAGCATATACTACAATAAGTCTAAGGAATAACTCAGCTATAGTCAGATTGAATTGGTGACCTAAAGGGAGTGGATATGGTAATTCCTCCAATATGGTATATTTGAACAAAGTATGACAAAAGAATCTGAGTAACATTGGCAGCCCCACAATCTCATATCCATTATAAATGCCTGATCTCCTCCAACTTTAGATGATGTCACACATTTCAGATTTTAATTACATCGAGGGAGAAATTTCATCCTCACTTGACTGCCCAAAGTAGAGTGGAGATGAGTAGTAATCCAGTGAACTGAGATGGAGAGGCAGCTAAAAGTAATAGGGGGAGGATTTGAGCATATAAGATCATGCTAATTATGTTCATTTAATTACCTGTGGGAGGAGGTGATAAAAGGCACATCGGACTTTGAATATAATCTTTAAGCACTTTGTAATCCGTAAACTTGATCTGATAGTGCTCTCCTAAGGAGCAGAGTCACTGAAGTCTCCCTTAATCAGCAGTTGCCCCCATCCTACCCTGTAGCAGATGTGCATTTTACCAACAAACTAAGCCAGATTCTCCTAATGCATAAGCTACTCCCAAGGAGTGTAATAGGCATTTTTGGAAGCTACATTAACTCTTTCAAGCACTGAAGCAGTAATTTTCAATGGTACCCTCTGGCCCACCAAAAAGACAAGAAAATGTCAAAACCAACAGTGTGTGTAGGTTGCTCACAATGGCTCATTGAGTCTCCATTCCAACCTAGCATAATTTGTAGTTTAAGCAAAAAATCTGAGAAGGTGGAGCAAAGACAGCTTGCTGTTGCTGTTGCTGTGTTTTGGACCTCCACTGTACCAATGCTTACACCTGTTGAGTCCTAGGGAAACTATTCAGAGGACAACCAAGCAGAAAGTAATTCATGAATACTTTGGTTTCCAGGATTTTAGAAAGGAAATGTGAAAAGAACTCATACATGATAATTTATAGAGAAGAGCAAAGGGGCTAGTCTGAGTGAGGGGGAAAGTAGGAGGAGGAATCATTGAACAGAAGAAGTGATTCACGTTGGTAACCTGAAGGAAGAGCTTATGGGGCTTTGCAGACATTGTAAAGACCTTGGGTTTTATTCTAAAGGAGAAGCTAGGTATTGAAGATTTGAACAGGGAATTAGCTGGCTTCCTTTTTAACAGTATCTCTCTGGCTGCTATGTTAAGAATAGTGTGGGAAAGCAAGTGGAAAGTAAGGAGACAGTTATAGAAACTATTGAAATAATTCAGGTGAGAGATAATAGTGGCTCGGACCAGGGTAGACATAGTGATGGTGGTGAGAAATGGTTGTTTAATAAACTCTAGGTCTGACTTCAAGTCACAAGCAGGAAGCTTAAAAATAAGGATCAAATTTTCAAGTTTGCCCTAATTCTTGCTGTATCTTGCAGAACATGAAGTACGAAATTGAACTCACAGATAGGCTTTGGGGAAGTTTCAGCCAATTTTCAGAGACTTCTTTCACTGTGAGATCTTTAAATAAATTGTAACATTTGCTTGTGTTTCTCTCAATTAGTTAATAAGCATTTGATGGCACTGACTGTGCAGGGAGCATTACAATAGACACTGGGAGATAATTAAATAATAATGTTTAGAAAACTGTGCTCACACTGGAAAAGGAAGGCTAGATGCTGGGAAAGCTGGTAGAAGAACGATTAAGGAATTTAATGAAAAAGAAAGCACAGTCAGGACTCATCTATGACAAATTGTAAGAGAGAAAATAAAGTTAAATGGTAAAAGCCTATAATTTTTTCAGCAAGAAACATTAAACTTTAAATATGCATAATTCGGATGGTAAGAAAATTATACAGTATAGTAGATTTCCTTTCAGTTCAATGAAATCAAAATAGTCACATACACATTTATAAAAATAACTTAGATCTCATATCCTGGATGAAACATTGAATGTTAAGTCAGTTCCCTCTGGAATATTATAGTTTGGTTTATATAGGTGAGTATGAGATACTTAGCTATATTTTTGCAGCTATATGATAGGATTATATGGATTTTACAAAGCCTCTTTCATGCATGGACTAACCACTAAGCATAATTGATAAATCTAATATTCATGAATGAATGAAAAGAGGAGTGATATGGTATCGCTTTCAAGCTTCTCTTGCTATACCATATACAAGATCTAAAAAACCTTATTTATGACTCACTTTTCTGTCTTTCTTGGCCATAATACACACAGCCCCTAGGGCTATTTAACTCATTCTGCATATTTCCTATCCTTCAACTAAGAAGCAATCAGTGAAAATTGCTTTGGCCCCCTATGCACTATATTATTTGGCTCCTGTGCAACTAGTAGATGGAAATTTAGGTACTATGAGAGCATTTATATAACAATTAGGAGTTTTCTTATACAGACCAACAAGTCCCTTGGCAATTGTACTCCAATGAAATAAGAAGGCTAAATTTATTAGATCATATCAGTAATGATCATGTTACTACAGCAATGACACTATCGTTGGGGCACATACACGCTATGCAAAGTAAACACACATGTATGCACACACTTATGTGTGTACTATGTGTGTGTATATATGTGTGTATATACACATGTATAATGTGGCTATATGCACACACACACTCATTTTAGCACAAGAAAGAAATTAAAAGCATTTTCCAATATTACCTCAATAAAATTTTAAAAAGCAGCATATTCCTCACAAAATTTTTATAGTCATAAAAACGGCAACATATAACCCTGATGACTGTGAAGAGTAAATACTTATCATAGTCACATTTGCATGAAATAAAGGGCAGAGGCTGATCAAACGGGCTAAATGCATACAGTTCTCCCGTTTGAGCCTAGAAGTGTCCCTTTATGGCTTCAGAGTAGCCATTTGCCTCCCTGAACCTGCATTGTAGTCAGTGAATAGGACCCCCAGGTAGTAACCATTCTCATCTCGAAGCAGATACAACTTCTACCCTCGCATGAAGGGCGAAGAAAAAATCAGGCAATAGGGTAGAATCACACATTGTCTTCTTTCCACCCACGCCGACCCTACGTAATGTTTGATGTGAGAACTACAGTACTCAAAACCATACGCTCACAGTGGATTAACGCTTGAAATTGGAAAAGCATTCTTCCTACAAGTCCCAAGGGAAACCTATAAAGATACTATTCTGCTTCATTCATATCACTTGTCAAACCCGTGTAATTTTATCTCAAGACTGGATAATGAGTGTTCCTTGAGCCCAGGGGAGAAAGCACCCCTTCTGTTACACGCACATTTTTTTCCTAAGTGGATGATTTACAGCAAAGGTCAGCATATTTTTACTGTAAAGGGCGAGATAGTAAATAATTGAGGCTTTGTGGACCATATGGTTTATGTTGCAACTACTCAACTCTGATATTGTGTTGTGAAAGGAACCGTAGACAATATATAAGTGAATGTGGCTATGTTCCAATAAAACTTTACTTATGGACACTGAAATTTTAATTTCATATAATTTTCACACATCACAAAACATTATCCTTCTTTTGATTTTTTTCAACCTTTTAAAAATGTGGAAACCATTCTGAGCTCACAGGCAGCCTGGACGTAGCTCAGGAGTCATAGTTTGCCGGCCCTGGATTTACAGCACGACTTCCTTTCTTGCACATGTAAGATTATGAATAAAGGTATAGTGGAGCTTAAGGACAGGCAATGAGGTTTTTCTTTTCATTTCCACCAAGGCAGGAAATAAAATTCCATGTGTGTGCACAAGTGCAGGCACACATGCACACATGTGCATGCCTCTGCACACACAACAAGTTAGATACTATATGAGGCATGGCGATACATTAACATAACCAGTTTTTAACAAATCTATCAGAACATATATCTTTGAACTAAAGCCATTTCCAAGGAGTTATTCTGAGAGGCCATATTCACTACTCACAAGGAGGCTTCTATTGCTCACAACATTTTTGGGATATTTGATTTGAAATTGCATTTCAGGGTAACTTCTACGAAGGCATTGGCATTTCAGAATCTGTACATTCTGGTAAATTTGTTTAAACATTGGTAACATTACCTTCACAATAATGCCCTACTTGGGGTTGTACACCATTATTTATAATTACATTTAAGATTTTTAATATATTATCATTGATTTATTTGTTACTTTAACTTCTTAAATTATTACTATTATTTTTAAAGTGAAAATAGATCTACACAATTGTATTGACATATATTTATTTAATGAATACTTGAAAAACAAACTTTAATAACATTTGAGGTTAAGACAACTAATGCATAATGGTTTCAGATAATCTTTCTCCAATCATTTCTATGATAAAACCCTTTCACTCTCCATCAGCTCTGGCAGCAAATAGTAAAAATGAGACGAATAGATGCCAAGTAGCTACTAAAACATCTAGTTGCCCAGGCCTAACCATTTGACTGCTTGGTTATGATTGCTGGTATCCATACATTTCATAACCCAATAAAGCGTAAATATCTACTATTTTGCATAAAGTGTAAAATCTACTATTTACTATTAAAGGGATGAAATATAGCATTTTCATTAAACGCAAAGGATTTTTTTCTTAATGGGACTATAAACTTGTACCAGGTCTATGTTTTTAAGCCCACACGTAATTTTAGCCAGGGATTTTAAAAAGTAAGGCATACACTTATTCAACTACTTGTCTAAACAATGATTGTACCTGGCTCTCTTAAAAAATTGGGATAAATTTATACTTCCAAGAAGGTCACTCTTGCAAAAGTTGTTTTTAAAGCCTTCATTCCAATTACTTAAAAACATTTTGTACAAATTCAGTTTTCTACATTTTATTTTCAAGAGAAAAACAACAACTTCTTATAAAAGCCCATTACAGAGAGAATATGGTTCCTAAAGCAGTACAGATGTGCAGAACCATTTTACATATGGGATAACTTCTCTCTGCCCATTTAAAGAAGTATCTTATGTTCACAGCTGGAATTTCTTTAGTAAGAGGTCTTCTCGGGTAAAACCAGCTGCCATTTTACTGTCTCCCAAAGAAGAGCCACTCAGCAGCACATAAAAACATTACTACATTAAACAAAAATAACACATGGTCTATATGAACACACAGCTGTTCGATGAATTCACCACCACTTCATTATTTTCATATAAAGCGAAGAATCAAGTTGTGCTTGAAGCTTTTAAAGTAAAAAGGATATGTGCTAAATTTACCTATCAGGTTTTTCTAACGGCCACATATGTCAAGATTACCTTTTTAAAAGCTATCACAGAAAACAAGAATGAACTCTCAGATATTAGGAGATTCACTAGAGTGACTGAAAACATGTATCAGAACTACTGTGTGGGGAAAATATTTGACCAAGAGTCAGCAGGCCTACATTCTAAAGCTGGCTCTACCAGTAATGAGATTTTAGACTTTAGGCAAGTCACCGATGTCCTGTGGCTTCATCTGTAAAACTATGGATTTCCCTAAATGATCTTCAGAGTCTTAGATCTAGTGCTAATTCTAAAAACTAAACAGCACTGTTCTTTCTGTTTTTATCAATAAATTTTTCTATCTGTCTACCTATCTATCTATCTATCTATCTATCTATCTTTCTAAATTACCTTAAACATTAAAGAGTTATGCTGGGGGGCATGGAAATGGGAAATGATAGCATTTAAATCTTCTCTTAGAAAAGGTTTTTTGGTGTGTAGAGTTTATACTTTCTTCAGATTGTAAAATCCTTCAAGGCCATAAATTTCTTTTTCTACATACTATTGTACACTTCACGTATTGGGTTTGCCTCTTAAAATAAGGCATTTGGTCAAGCAAGTTAGAACCCATTTGTTTTCAGAAGTATTGGCCTTCTCTAGATTGAAGCACATTTTATAATAAGTTAAAGTGATAGATTGTGAAACCAGGGTCCTGGATAAAAATAGTAGCTGTTGCCTTTTCACTAACCTGTGACTTCCCTAGTATTCATCTAAAAAAGAGATATCTACATATATCAACTTTTTAGAATTATTTTATCAAGTATTTTGAACACATAACATCAAACTGTTCAGTACACATGAAAAAAATGTGTGGGTCATAAAGTATTGAGGTTATGAAAGAACTCTTTCGGAGGGTAAAACAGTACCTGTATACCAATCACTGTGATGAATTTATACTATATCTGGGGCGGAAATGTCATATCATTGGCTATGTCTGCAAGCACAGAATGAGTAAGAAGAGAAACAGGAGATATAATCACTTACGATATTTTAATGACCACCCCAGATGACATATATTTCGAAAAAAATCTCTATAAACTGGTTTCAGTGTTCAAAATATGAAGACCAACTTACATTTGGGACAAATGCAATGTATATGCTTTCTATTTTAAGTGAAAGCTAATAATTTGCAAAAGTATTTCTTTTGTTCTGCATAGTTCCTTCTAAGTAGGTATTTGATTATTTTTACGAAAGGAAACACTATTTTTCATCAATTTAAAAGCACATATTCCTACTATAACACTCTTTTGTGAGAAATTCAAGGTGTTAGTATATTTAAAATACTAAAATGCTTCAGAATTTCTTGCAATTGCATCTTAATTTTATTTTACTTTAAACACATTGTAAAATATGAATGAGAGAAGTTTCTGATAATTTCCTAACATGGTCCCACCACAAAATCCAGTTTGTTCCATTTAAAAATATATTGAAGAAAAATAATAATCTGAACACTATTATTAAAATTTCTTATAAAATTATACCTTTCAAAAATTATTTTTCTATAGGAACATTCCATAATATTACTTGTGAGAGAAAAATGAATTTTTTCAATAGGGACTTTCTTAATCTAAAATACATAATTAATTATATGCAGAATAGAATCATCTAACTTTTGTGGAAAACTTTAAGTTTGCAATCAATGATTAAAGATAACTACATCAGGGGCCAGCCCTGTGGCCAAGTGGTTAAGTTTGCGTGCTCCGATTCAGTGGCCCAGGGTTTTGCCGGTTCAGATCCTGGGCACGGACCTGGCTCTGCTCAACAAGTCGTGCTGAGGTGGCGTTCCGCATAGCAGAGCCAGAAGGACCTACAGCTGGAATATACAACTATGTGCTGTGGGGCTTCAGGGAGAAGAAGAAAGAAAATCCAAAGATTGGCACCAGATATTAGCTCACGGCCAATCTGTAAAAGAACACACACGAAGAAGATAACTACATCAGAACTATTGATATGAATTAGAAGCAAACAAATAAGACATATTGAGACAAAAACCAATCAATAATAAAAATATTCCATTTTATTCTTAGCAGAGTGGTGGCATTGCCTCAGTATGTCATATGTAGGAAGCCGTATCTTTTTCTTTATTTCAAAATTTCTTTAACCGTGGTCTTATTCTATGCCATTTTGTTGCTGATTAGTATATTTAAGCTTTAGGATAGAGTACCTTGTTAAAAATGAAAGTTCAAAGACATAAAATTATGTTGTTAATAATTTTAGAACTGAACCACAAAATATCCTGCATAATTTTTGCAAATAACAATTGCATTTTAATATTTTTATTATTCTTACCTGGAAGCTAGGAGACTAGAGCTAGAATACTTCTTTTGAAGGGAAATCTAATCATAAGCATGTCCAATTTGAATAATGGCAATAAATGTAGACTTTTTTTTCCCTATAGTTACTGAAAAGGAGCACATGGAAAATTTACTTGTCACTAATAAAAGAGGGTTATATTTACTTTATTCACATTTAGCTAAAATTATTATTTGAATAAAATAAATTATTTGTGGCGTTATCTTTCTTGTTTTGTTTTGTGTTTGTTTGTTCTATTTCCTTTATCATTGCCTAAGTATCAAAGATCTCCCGATAGAGTAGACTAGGCAAAGTTTTGCTCATGTTCACCTGTTATCTAAAGAGGACAAATTGGTATTGATTTATTTGTAAATATGCTTTACTTTTGATCAGTACAACAGTCTGTGTCACTCATGTAATAATGTATACTTAGTCCATTAAGAAATGTATAATAAGGAAAACTAACATATTAATTAGGAAATATTTTAACTAAATATAACTTCAAATATAATAGAAACTGAACATATAAAATATCATTTTATTTCACTGCATACAGTAATATCTCAGTTATCCAGAAGCCATCCTTTTTTTAAAAAATTATTTTACTGAGGTCATAATGGTTTATAACTGTGTAATTTCAGGTGTACATTATTATTTATCGGTTTCTGTATAGGCTGCATCATGCTCACCACCAACAGTCTAATTTTTATCTATCACCATACATATGTGCCCCTTTTACCCCTTTTGCCCACCCCCCAACCTCCTTCCCCTCTGGTAACCACTAATTTGTTATCTCTATCCATGTGTTAGTTTATCTTCCACATATGAGTGAAATCATGTGCTGTTTGTCTTTCTCTGTCTGGCTTATTTTGCTTACTGTCATACTTTCAGGGTCCATCCATGTTGTTGCAAATGGGACATTTTTGTCTTTTTTATGGCCAGATAGTATTCCATTGCATATATATATATACCACATCTTCTCTATCCATTCATCCATTGATAAGCACTTGGGATGCATCCACATCATGGCTATTGTGAATAACGCTGCAATGAACATTGGGGTGCACAAATCTCTTTGGATTGTTGATTTCAAGTTCTTTGGATAATCGCTCAATAGTGAGACAGCTGGATCATAAGCCTTTCTATTTTTAAATTTTTTTTTTAACGATTGGCACCTGAGCTAACATCTGTTGCCAATCTTCTTTTCTTCTTCTTCTTCTCCCCAAAGCCCTCCAGTACATAGTTGTATGTTCTAGTTGTAGGTCCTTCTGGTTCTGCTATGTGGGATACCACTTCAGCGTGGCTTGATGAGTGGTACTAGGTCCGTGCCCAGGATCCGAACCCGCGAAACCCTGGACCACTGAAGCAGAGCACATGAACTTAAGCACTAGGCCATGGGGCTGGCCCTGTTTTTAATTTTTTGAGAAATCTCCATACAGTTTTCCACAGCGGCTATACCAGTTTGCATTCCCAGTAGCAGTAATATGAGGGTTCCTTTTGCTCCACATCCTCTCCAACACTTATCTCTTGTCTTGTTAATTATAACCATTCTAATAGGTGTAAAGTGATATCTCATTGTAGTTTTAATTTGCATTTCCCTAATAATTAACCATGTTGAACATCTTTTCATGTGCCTGTTGGTCATCTGTACATCTTCCTTGGGAAAATGTCTGTTCATAGCCTCTGCCCAATTTTTGATCAGGTTGTTTGTTTTTTTCTTGTTGAGTTGCATGAATTCTTTATATATTTTGGAAATTAACCCCCTCTTGGATATAAAATTTGCAAATATTTTCTCCCAGTTGGAGAATCCAGCCCTGGTCATATATAATTATTTTCCTACCTGAGGAAGGTAAAATCTGTTTGCCTGCTAATTGTCTCATGCTTTCATAAACTTTACACACATAAACAAAAACTATTTCTTCAGTCATTAGCCAAGGGTTAGTCCACTAGCTAAGAGAACCAGAGCCAATATTAGACATTTTTAAAAAAATTAGATTTCTATTTTAATGCTGTCACTTTAAACCTGCTTATTCTGAAGCAAGCCCGCTACTCCTATAGCCTTAATCCAAGAACATGCAGTTTTGGTAAGGATGAAAAAAAGAAACAATAAGAGAGAAAACTATGCCATGCTAGATTATTTGAATCAACAATGGCGGTGAAATCACAATTATCATAAATGAGTCACTCTTCTCTCCGTCTGATTCTATGAATACCTCTCAATCTCTCCACCTTCATGCAGAATTTGTGCTAGCTTTATGCTCTTCAAGTAAAATGTTTGAAGCTGTTGTATTTTTATGAAAGTCTGTATTCTGTACTCTTCTATGCCACATAAATATTGGAGGCAATATTTTAATTTTTCTTCTAAGTTTATGCTTTTTGTGTACCATTTTTAGTAACAATTTTGAGTATTTTTGTGTGGTCTCTTTCCAACCGTATTGCTCTGATTGAAGTTTCATGAGAAACATAGCTGTCTTCTAAAAGAAAAAGGTAATTAAGAGTGCAAACAAATATCAATACACAGATTTGCATGTTTTGGTGGTTAATCCCAATATTCTATTCAGGGGATCTCCCATCTTAAAGAATTGCACTGCATAAAATGGTGAAACCATTAAATGAAAAAAATCATAAATCAAAATACTATGGTCACCAACATGCTAGTTAACTGAAGTGTTACTGCATTATTCTTTCACAGAAACATGCTATCAAGCAAGCAACAGATTTACTGATACCTATTACATAAGTGAGTACTGTATTATGCATGGTGATAATACAGAAGACTTGAACACATGAACCCTGCCCCTCAAGGAGCTAGTAATTTGGTTGGAGAGAAAAGAATTAAGTAAAAAGACAATGTAAATATAACTATATAAATATGCCCACGTGTGCACACACACACTAATAATGTTATGATATATACCATAAAGAAATGATTAGCCTAGACTGGCTAAAACTACAGAGTTAAGATATAATGAAATTATGTGAGACTTTCATAATATTAACAAATACCACTGTAGTAATACGGAAATAATAATAGAGATGATAGAAGAAATTAATTACAAAATCATTTAAACCATATATTATTCTTCAGTTGAAGAAATATTGAAATGCAATATGTCAACGGCCTGTGCTCCTTAGGAACTTTCATTCTAAAACATGACAGTATACACAGTAAGTATAAATATGCATATGATTTATTTTTATTTCAGTAACTTACACATAAGCTAAAATTACCATTTTAAAGTGTACAATTCAGAGACATTCAATGCATTTGCCATGTTGTTTAGCCATCCTCACTACCTAGTTCCAGAACTTTTTCCTCACCCCAAATGGAAATGCCATACCTATTAAGCATTCACTCTCCATTCCTTTCTCCCCTAAACCATTAGCAATTGCTAATCTGCTTTTCTTCTCTATGGATTTAACTATACTGGATATTTCATATAGATAGAATCATACGGTATGTCGGTTCTTGTGACTAGCTTCTTTCACTTGGCATAATGTTCTCAAGGTTCATCCATATTGTAGCATGTATAAATACTTCATTTCTTCTTTTATGGCTGAATAATATTCCATTGTATAGATAACCACATTTTGCTTATCCTTTCATCAGCTGATGGGCATTTCGTTTGTTTCCAACTTTTGGTTATTCTTAATAGCATCTATGATATATTAATCAATGTATTAGATGTATATCATAAACACAATAATCACACACACAAGCATTTCATTGTTTCTGCTTATATTCATTGTTAGTCTATTGTTTAAGTAATCCTGATAAAGAGGCAATGGGGAAAGCTAATTGTTTTGTGTAGAATGTTCTGGGAACACTTGGACATAGGTTTAAATGGACAGCGTTAAGGCATATCATAATCTAAGCATGTCAAAATTAGACAAGACATCATCTCCTACATCAAGATATACCCAGGGTATGAATATAGATTTCATAGTCTTTTATGCGAAGCTTTCTTTTCTTATACACTCCCCCCTAGTAAGCATTTGTTTAAATTATAGCATTTAAAAATCTCATCTGTTTGTAATTTTACATTAACTCATATAAACTTACAATATACTCTGGGGCTTTCAACAGCCACAGTTCATATTTTTTTCTTTGTTTAATAAGTGTTAATATTTTTGAAGCAAGTCTCCAGCAGTAAAAGAATAATGCCCTTTAAACTTAGATCCTAAATCAAAAATCCCCAAATAAAGACAAGAGGAAGCATTTATAGACATAGAATACTGTGTTCATCTTCTGTCAGCTTCACTAATACAAACAAAAGGAAAAAAACACTGGCCAATAATTGGCAAAATGTTGTTGGGGATCAGGCTACTCTGAACAGCCACAGTAACAGAACATTTTATTCTTGACATTAATAGTAAATATAAGTGTAAATAAAGTCAGACTAATTACCAGAAAGAAACATTACTCTTGCAGCCAAGGAGAAGGGAAGAAGACCCTAAGAGGCCCATTTCTTTATATTTCCCTGAAAGTAGATTTATTAAGCAATTTTGTCAGTCTTCCTGCAGATTTTCAGGTCCTGAAGAAAATTAGGTTTTTCTAACTTCATCATCTCTGCATTTATCACTTCACAGGAACACAATTTTAATGCACTGGCATCCCCTCCATGTCTTTTTTTCAAAGAAAGTAAGAGAAAAGCCAAGATTCTAATCTGCATCTTAGTAGAATTCATAGCATAAAGTTTTTAAATATATATATACTCTTCATTCAACCTGCAGCTTCCCATCTGTAAAGTATAATTCAAAACAGTGGTAGTTATAGCAACTTTTCTCTAATCTTTGAAATAAATCACAGCCCTTATAGGTGAGTAAAAAGTTAACGGAAAACACACAGTTCGAATTTCTGTTTGGGTGCTAAACGCACTAGGTAATATATATATGTTCAGAATTACATCTCATAAAATAAAAACCAGTTTACTGTTAACACATCACATTGTGAAACTACTTAACAGGAACACAGACTTGGCAAACTTGTTAATCTGAAAAGAGACTAAGCTTCAAAAGATTTCACCCTGGTCTACTCACTATGTTCATCTTTGCAAACAGATCTAAGCTAGTTTGAAAAATGTTTAGTTATTCCTGCAAATGAGCACTGGTACAACCTTTATGAGGCCAACGTGATCTCCTGATTTAATGACTTCTGTTGCTTTTGATAAAGAGGACTCTATCACTATTTTTCACTTTTACATTTCAAGGGCCAAGCCTAATACCTAGCACATGATAAGCATCCACTAAATGTTTGATGCATGCATAAATTAATTAATGAGAACACATAGGTTATTGCTACCAAACTCTACACGAAACTAGAGCCCTATTTACACCAGTAGAGAAACAGTCTCCATAAAATTAAAAGCATGAGATTTCATGTCTACCACACCTAAGATGAGTCCTTGCTCCACCGTTAATTAGCTGTGTTTCTTAAATGATTCAGCCTCAGTTATCTCATCTAAAATATAGAGATAATAATACTACTTTCCCAAAGGATTATTGTGAGGCCAAAGCAAGATAATCTTTATCAACACGTGAGCACAGAGTGGATGATTCTGGGAAAATGGTGGTGGTTGCAGTTTTTGAAACATCCAGAATCCTGATAGAAAAACAGTCAGAGCAACTAGATTGCAAAACTAAAAATATAAGGAACATAGTTACAACTGAACTAGGTGACAAGGTATTCCCATGATTCTCAAAATACGAGTAGTTGAGGGAAAATCACTAACAGCTACAAGACCAGCATGTTATCAAGGTCTGTGTAGGAAGAAGCAGAGAGAAGCAATAGAGTGGCTGATAGACCTTAGAACAAGAGAACCCCAAAATATCAAGGAAGCGTTCGTTGGAAAGCACAGTGAGCAAAGTTGAAAAAACAACTGAAGTTAAGAGTTTAGTCCCACTCCAAAAGTGAGTGAGTGCAAGATGCTAGCATTTATGATTGAAGGGACTACAGTAGCATAGCCTGGTAAACTTTCAAAAATGATTAGTCAGGACTCCCTTTCAGGACAAGGCCCTAAACTGAGACAAAACTTTTGAGAGTGGAATCAAACTCGAGCAAGATAGGGACAATAGTGACAAAGGAAAGAGAAAGTTGAGACAAAGTAGGGGAGGGGAAGAATACCAAGATATCTCAGAATGCAAGCCACCATTTTTTGAACACAACAACACAGTGAAGTTAGAGCTGTGTGTGGAGCTATCTCCCACGAGCCACCCTGTATATTGCCTCCGTCTACAAGTTCAAGAAATCTAATAATTCTACATAAAAATGAACAATGCAAGATTATTGAAGTAAACCTTATACAAAATTATTACAAGACAAAAGAAAATAAGGAGCAGAATGGCATCCTTACAGTTCATAAAAATGGATTAAAACTACAACTTACTGCTTAAAATAAGCTAAAAGACATTAAGAAAATTACACAAAACATGAAAGAACAATACAAAGCAGAGTTACAAATTGTAAAAAAACATGAGGTGACAGAACTCAGGAAAAAAATATAAATAAAAGAAAAATTCATTTCAATAAGGTCCCTTCTAAACTAAAAAACACCAAAAAGTTAAATGTAACAGATAATTAAATATCAAAGGGAAAACAAAAAAACAAAAAATAAATTTTAAAAGAGAACAATGGTTTAATAGAAAGTGTCAAATATTGAAATCAGGTAAAGAAGATCTAGTGTACAAATAATAGGAGTCACTGAGGAAGAAAATCAAACCAAAAGGACAGAACAAGTTTAAACTGAACCAAAAAACTGATACTGAATGTTGAAAGAACACACCACGACACCATATGCCTGAAAATGTCAACCCAGAATGACCAACGCCAATATATATTCTTTCATAATTACTAGAATTAACAAGAAGAAAGAGGAAAAAATCATTGGAACATCTAATAAAGTGACTTATTAGGGAATAAAACATATTACCATAAGACTTTTCAGTAGTAAGTATGCCAGAAGGAAATGGAGTATGTATGGTGATTTTAAATCCAGCAAAACTGACTTTCAATTATAAAAAACACAAACTATTATCAATATAAAAGAACTCAGGAATATTGGTTCCATGAGTAACCCAAGATTCCATTAGAGAATGAGTTTCAGACAACCAAAATGACTGGGTATACTTAAAAAGTAAATAATAGTACTAAGAATTAAACATATAGTTATTGTAGAATGAAGACTAAATTAAGGCTAAAACAAAGAGAATGTAGCAACTATATTTATGTACTATATAACGCAGATATAGTACAACTATTTTACAAAGGCTACAAAATGAGGGAGCATAGCCAACAATATTTTAAACTTTTTTCAATAATCGTATTGGTCAAGTTAGTACAGGTATTATTATTCTAAAGCTATGGAAGCCATAATATGGCATGAATTAAATAACAATCATAAACTATTCTGATTCTTTCATATCTTATATCCTTGAGAACTGAGATTATAGACCTAAAAGAAAGAAGGTACAGATATAACACCAAATATATTATATTACAAAATCTTGTACTCCTGAATTTTAAGTATCAGCGAGAATCTATGAAGTGTTTTATCTTCAAATATATAGACATCTGTGTGTACACATACACACACATATTTTATATCTCTTTTCACTGAAAAGGCCTATAAAAATGACCTGCCTAGTAGCAATGAAGATACCTAGCACCTGGATTACAGTTTTAAAATATTACCCACTAGGGGCTGGCCCCATGGCCTAGTGGTTAAGTTCCAGTGCACTCTGCTTTGGCAGCCGAGGTTTGCTTCCCAGGTGCAGACCTACACCACTCATCAGCAGCCATGCTGTGGCAGTGACTCACACACAACATAGAGGAAGACTGGCACAGATGTTAGCTCAGGGCAAATCTTCCTTAAGCAAAAAGAGAAAGAGTGGCCACAGTTGTTAGCTCAGAGTGAATCTTCTCCAGCAAACAAACAAAAAATATTACCTACTAAAAGAAAAGAGTCCTTCGTGGAGTAATGGCAGATTCAAGGTCTAAGGCAGAAATACACAAGGCTATCCACGATCATTTTATCTTACCAAATAGCAAATAGCTTCCAAAATTATTAGAGTCTTGTCAAAAGAAATCAGGAGCCAACTTCAAGAGGCTCTCACTGGACAAAAATTGGGTAATTTGAGCTCCTAAAAGGATATGAATTATAATGGAATGAAATGCTTTAAATAAGTTTAAATTTATAAGTTCATAATGTTATGAAAATAATCTACTTGGTCTCTCTTTGAGAATAACAGAATGAATTCATTATCTTAGAAACTGGTAAGTAGAGTGAAAGAATCATGTATTTATCTTTCTTTTCTTATATGAATTGTACCACTTGGCAACCAAATAATAGATGACGGGAAGCATCCTTTATAAAAGTGTTCCAGGTAATAAATGAAAAACAACGATAGAATTAGAATATCACCATTTTGTAACCACCAGTAAATTAATGGATCTGGACACTGAGCATGAAAATGTGTTATATCACAAAAACAGATATAACCAAAAGATGGAGTACATGTACTTTCTCTATTCCTTCTGCTAACTACAGCTAAAAGCCCTGCACATTATATATAAAACAAACATAAGGAAAGTCTGAAAGGGGGAAAGAAGGCAGACCACTGGCCAGGGATCTCAGACCCCAAGCAAAGACATAGTGGTGAGGTCCCCGGGATTTTCTTTTTCTTTTGACCTCATACATCCAAACTGGGTACTGAAGAAGTCAATAACCTGGAAATGCCAACAGACACAGACAAAAAAATTCCCATCAAAAGCCTGTTCTCAGTAGCCAAAGGTCTGGGAATGGGACAGCCTAGCAAGAAAGAAAATGTTAGAAAATAACATCTGGACTCCAGCCATATATCACAGAAAAAGACGTGGCTCCATCCCTACACACCGCAGCCTAGTGGAGGACCCAGACTTCTACCTTTGCCAGGCTGTAACAAGGTACTTTAACTGCTCTCCTCATCTCCCACCCCTCACCCCTCTGCCATCCTCTCAGAGTGATGTCAGAGAAGGCTGTGTGGGGAGCAGTAATGAGTCACTTTTACCCCTCCCGGCCAGGGGAGTGTTAGTGGAGGACTATCGGAAAGCCAGAACTCCCACCTCTACCTAGCAGTAACAAGGAATCACCTCCCCTCAGGAGTCAACAGTCAACCAGGGCAGAGTAAAGAACCGATACTCATTTCGCCCCACATTCGGCAGTAACAAGATGACCCTCTCCCTCCCTACTGGGGGAGATGGTCTCAGACAAGACCTGGTGAAAAGTCAGGTCTCTCAGCACTGCACAATATTAATGAGGCCAGCCTGCCTCAGTGGTAAGTGAAGACCACATAGGGAACAGCAATAAGGCAATGCTGTCTCTCCCAACTAGGGTGTATCAGCAGAGGTCTAGTGGGGAAAAGGGACTCCTAACCCCATCCAGCAGTAAGGAGAAGCCCCTGCACCCACTGGGTGTCAACGGGGGCTGAGTGGGAACTAAGACTTCCACCAGCACCTGGCAGTAATGAGGCAGTGCCCCTCTTCCCCACTATAGTGGCGTCAGATGAGGCCTGCTAAAACAGAAATTTTAAATAAAATTCAGCGTCTCATAACATAATACTCAAAATGTCCAGATTCCAATTGAAAATCACTCAACTTACCAATAAGCAGGAAAAATCTCTACTTGAATGAGAAAAGGCAATCAACAGACACCAACATCAGAGTTGTTAGAAGGATCTGAAAAGAATTTCTAAACAGCCTTCATAAAAGTCCTTCAATGAGCAGTAGCAAACACACTAGGAACACTGAAAAAATAGAAAGTCTCTGCAAAGATATGTGAAATCTCAGAACAAAAAAGAAGATATAAAAAAAGAGGCAAACGGAAACTCTTGCACTGAAAATTACGATAACCAAAATAAAAAAACTCAGTGGATGGGTTCAATACCAGATGGAGGGGACAGAGGAAAGAGCTGGAGAACTTGAGAACAGGTAAATCAGATTTAGTCAATTTGAACAACAGAGAGAGAATAGACTGCAAAAACATAAACAGAGCCTCAGGGCCTCAGGGACTTGTAGTGCTATAACAAAATATCTAACATTCATATCCTCAGAGCTGTATGCAGGGAAAAGGGCAGGCTTGGAAAGTATCTGAAGAAAGAGCAATTCAAATTTTCCAAATTTAGCAAAAAACATAATTTTACAGATTCAAGAAACCGAGTAAACACAATTGAATCTATTTTCTTCAGGACTTCTCAGAACTTTGAATATACTAATATGCATTATTAAATCAGAAGTTTATAAATTGATTAGATATGCGTTCATTTTTTTTCATAACTGTAGTCAGGGATCATGCCACTCTCTCCCCCACCTGGGATTAACTTACAGTCTGCATTATTTCCTTTTCTTTTTCTTTAATAAGAAATGTTGGGAAATCAATGAGAGTAGCTTTTTTATTTGAGAAGTGTAAGCAATATTGGAATCAAGAAGGATGGACTTTCTTGGGACCTCCTGGCATCACAGAGGGCAGCCTCCTCTGAAGGATGTGTGAGAAACATTATTGTCTAATAAAACTGGGTCTAGTCAGGTCCTCTATGTTTTGAAAAGCTACCTAACCCCTAATAGTAGATTTCTGCATACTGAGGTGATGGTGAATCTGGGTTCATGAGGAAATGGATGCAAAAACCAAACCTGACTCGGAATTCCTCGAGTCAGCTGGTCCCCTGAGAAATAGATGTATATTTGAATCAAGAAATGAATCCTTGGAAACCAAAGAATGGGAGCCTTGGACAGCTGAGGCCCTGAGTGGGATGGTCATTCTTATTGGAAGAATCCTAAGAGCTTGTCTTGAGATCTGGATCTACACTACATCATCTTGGCACTGGCCTGTGTCCTCTATCAGACTGTGTTGGAATAGTGAGCGGCGACTGCATTAAATGGCAACTGGCAGCAACGGCCGTAGCAGACTAGTAGACTGATCAAATTTCGCTTCTTGGGTTTGGAATTCAAAGAGATCCTCATTCGGACTGCACAGGGCATCAGAGTGTTATTGGTCTATTTGACGTGGGGACAGGGGGAGAACCTCAATTAGAAAAATGTAAAGATAAGTAATCTCATTTCCACACAGCATTTGTGGGGACAGTTTACACTGCTTATACTCAGGAATATTTACTTTTTCAAGTCATTCTGATGTTCAAATACAGCTTCAGTCATTCAATAAATGTTAATTGAGAGCCTACTGTGTACGGTTCAGGCACAGTGCAATATGTGAGAAATACTGAGATAATTAATATACTTCATAGACATTTATTGACTGACAGGTAGAGATTACAGAAATTAATGTCATAGTCACCTCCCCCAAGATGTCCAAAATATACTAAGACAGATATAAATACAGTCGTCCCCCCTTATCGGCAGGGGATACCTACCAAGACCCCCAGTGGATGCCTGAAAACACGGAGAGTATCCACCCCCATATATACTATGGTTTTTCCTATACCTACATACCTATATACTTATGATAAAGTTTATAAATTAGGCACAATGAGAAATTAACAGCAATAACTAATAATAAAATAGAACAATTATGATCACATACTGTAATAAAACTCACTGTACATCTTAGTAACCTCAGCATGCAATTTTTTCTTTCCTTATTAAGTCGAGAACTTTCACCTTTTCACTTAAAGGAAACACTTTATAGCTTCTCCTTGGCATATCCGAATTGCCAGTATCACTACTCTTGTGCTTTGGGCGTATTATTAAGTAAAATAAGGGTGACTTGAACACAAGTACTGTGATGCTGCGACAGTTGATTTGATAACTGAGAGAGCTACTACCTACCTAACGGGCAGGTGGCACATGCAGCGCGGATACGCTGCACAAAGGGACGATTCAGTGGGACTGTGTGAGATTTCATCACACTGCTCCGAACGGCGCACAATTTAAAACTGATGAATTGTTTATTTCTTGAATTTTCCATTTAATATTTTCAGACCATGGTTGACCGTGAATAACTGAAACTATGGAAAGCAAAACCACGGATAAGGGAGGATTATTGTGCAAACATATAAATTACAGTACAGTATGATAAGTACTATAAAAAGTATAGACAAATTGCTGTGGAAACATAAAAAAAGCAAGGATTTTCTCTGCCTCTGGGACTAATAGAAAGTGCATAAGAGATTGTGGAAAGGGTCCCAGCAGATCCACATAAACATTTACAGCATATTTTTGTCTTCTAAAAGAAATGTATAACATTAATAAATCAGATGATGTCCTTTCTTAACAGATATATTTTACATAAATTACCTCATAAATGAACATAAAAGATACTGTCTTACCAGCAAAGATACTATTTAGAGAATTCAGTAAATTCCCAAGGTGACTAAGGATTCTAACTTTAAAATAGAGCTCAGTGAGTCCAAAACTACCTAGAGGTCCTATTTTTCCCCCTCTGAACCATTAGTTTTTCTATCAAGGACTCTAATCACCCTATTAAAACCAAGCTTTGAGACACAACCGTAATTTATTACTGTTGGTCCTGATTAACCATCAAGTTTATCTGCTCTCTTACTCATTCTTGGTTATGTAACTGTGTGTTACAGTTAAAATTAATGTCTCATCCAAATGTTATCTACTTCCTTTAATTGTGTGGTATCTTAATGTTTCATTCTACTGCTTCAAAAGAGAACATATCACTGTTTCTATAACCTGACTCTCACAAATTATATTTGCTAATGAAACCCTCTTATATCTTCAGTAGTTATCCCCCAACTTAATGTGGCTTAAGTCAATGGCAAATGGCTTAATTTGAAAGAGAAATTAGTGAAAAAGTAAGTTACACTGATCATTTTACTGAAATGAATATGTTATCCAACTCTGTAGAAAAATTTTACATTTTTATTCTTTGATATTTGATATAGAGAAACCAGAAGGTACATGGAGGTTGTATATCGTGCGAATTCCCTCAAAAATGACAACAGAACTGCAAAGATAAAATGAATATGATTTTTAAAATTTAAGCTTGTTATAAGTACCATTTCACAGATCAAAAGTAATTACAAAATCTCCAAGCAGCTCATTTAATCAATGCTGCCTAATCTCTGATCACTTGAACACATAATCAGCTTCACACTTTTGCCTGCTTGAGAATTATTGATTCTTCCTATTAAAACAAATACAGGTCCAAGTGATACATATTATAATTATCACAGCTAATGTGATTACTGCATGTAAATTGATTACTATAATTAGGATATAGTTATTTATACCAAAGAAAGTAGTAAATTGTCTGCAGGGTTTTTGGAGGAAAAAAGATTAAGACAACATATCCCTCAGCAACCAAATAAGGGGAAAAACACATTAAGTTAATATTATTTGTCACCATTACATATGTTTTAAAATATATTAACTAACCATTTTTAAGTAGCAGGCTTTGAATGACTTCAGTATGAGAAAGGGAGAGGGCTAGATGCGGGAAAAAGAGAGGAAGAAAAGAAATGAATGGAAAGAAGGGAAAGAAAAAGAAAGAAGAGAAGAGAAAAAAGGGGGAGAAAGGAAGGAGAAGGAGGAGGAAAGAAAAGGGAAGAGAAAGTAAACACAGGTTTCCACACAAAATATTAATCTAATGTTATGTTAATGATGCTATCTCTTGTGTTATTGCTACTCAAAAAAAGTATGCTAAGTGGAATTCTATTCCAAGACTTTTTTCTCTGTGTTTTAAAATTTTAACCTCTAAAAAAAAATTGGCTCTGATATCTTCACAGCTCATAAATTAACTAACAACAACAAAATCGTCATCACACCGTGGGGACACAAAGATGAATAAGCCATGGTTTCTCTCCAAAGGAAATTAACTTTTCCATTATGAGAATTTTATTATAGACCATAGGGCGTTTCAAAGTGTTTCAATTCTTAAACCTCAGTGAAATGTAGGCTACTTAATTCTTAAATGGTTTGTTAAATTAATGAAACTTCACACAACAGAAAAACAAATGTATTGTTGACTGAGTACTGTATTTTATTTCACTCTGTAATAAAGAATTCTTTACTAGATTAAGTCATAAAATTGGCTTTTATCACAAACTCTGTGAAGTTTGAAATGCAAATAAGAGCAACTTATGGTAATATTTAATTTCCTTCAAATAGTCTGTGACTCTGTTATTTTTAGTGGATCTCTCAGTATTTTATTTCCTAAAATGAAAATGATTTTTAATATAAAATTACTAATATTTAGTAAAAAAAATATGAAGTTTTTCTTTTTCATCATATAATGTAAAATATTCCTATTGAACACTTTGTACTATAATTTTTATAAATGTAAACGTTAAAAATATACCAACCTGAGATATTTTAAAGCTTTTACATAAATGACTACTAGATTTAGTTATTGTAACCTAGATAGATGGTAAACAGTAGACTCTCAACAAGTTGAATAATGTCTAACCCAATTTAATGTTATTTGATTGAGAACCAATATGTCTGGCACATTATAGGTGCTCAACAAGTGCTTGTAGAAAGTTCAGCTCGCTCCTTTTGTATGACATAGTTTTCATTTGAAGTCTGGCTCTATATAAAATATTTCAGTTAAGTTTTTATCATGATGAAATTATTGACTGGATTGGATTGATTACATTGCCAATTCCTTTGCTTAGGCAGGCTTTTAGATAGCCGAGAGCAAGACTTTAATTATGCACGCAGTGGTAAGATGGAATGATGGCCCTCAAAGATGTCTATGCCCCAATCCCACAATCTATGACTATGCCACCTCACATGGCAAAAGGAACTTTGCAGATATGATTAAAGTTAAGGTCCTTGAGGTGGAGAGATTTTTCTGGATTATGCAAGTGGGCCCAATCTAATCACATGAGTTCCTAAAAGAGAAAAATCTTTAGTGGTTTTCTTGGATGCAGTCAAAGGGAGCAATGAGGAGAAGAAGAGTGAGAGAGATGCGAAGTTGCTGCTTTGAAGGTGGAGGAAGGGGCCATGAGCCAAAGAATGTGGGTGGCCTTTAAAAGCTGGTAAAGCAAGGAAATAGATTCTCCCCTAGAGCCTTCAGCAAGGGACATGGCCCTATTGCCACCATGCTTTTAGCCCATTGAGATCTGTGTTTTGCTTCTAAACTTAAAAACTGTACGATAACATACTCGTGTTGTTTTAAGCCACTAAATTTGTAATAATCTGTTATGGCAGCAATAGAAAACTAATACACACACATATGATTCAGCTGCTGCATACTGACATTGACGTAGTGTCAACGAGAGACATGGAGAATGTGTTATAAAATGGTTGATTCACACTTAATTTAACATAAAGCTGGCACACTTATGAGTCAATTAATTTAAATCTATATTAACTTTCCTTCCCTAAAGTAATTTGAAGTCTTAAGATTTTTTTTGGTGGGCATAATTTAAAATGGTACCCAAAGAATAACTGGCAGTTGGAGCTGCCAGCATTTGTAGATGAATTGGTCCACTTCTTCTTTACCTCATCCCACAAAATCTACTTTCAAGAAGAGGCTGAGGCTAGCCGCTGAAATAAGCTTATTTGAGCTAATCACTGAAAGAAATAGATTCCTAAGGAATGGAGCCAGATAAGAAAGTGGGAGAAGAGGCATCTGCTGTCCTCACTGTGGTGGGATATATCCCTGTGGGAGGCTGAAAAACATCTGTGCTTGATGAAACCGTTTCATGAAAGAATTATACTTCTCCACCAGACATTTCAAGCTCTTAAAAAAGATGCATTTAAAAAAGACAATTTTCCATACTAGCATTTAACTTAGCATTTAGCTTATTTTTATTCTGAATTAATTTAAATTTTCCTATAAAATAGATTTCAAGTTAGATGTGACTTTTTTCTAGTTTTATAAAGAGCACCCTTTCCTTTTGAAATGGTAACTATGTTAACTTAGAAAACAAGAAAGAAGACAAAAAGAATGTATTTAAAAGTTAAGTCCAGATACTAGGGAAAAAAACAAAAATCTCACAGAAATCCCCAAGTTTCTGTTGGAATATGCCAATATTTTTTGAAGAAAGCAAATACTACAGGGGCAAAATAGATTTTGAGTATTTTTTCCCTGCATATCACAAATGAAACTTTAGAGTATATAAACCCAATAGGCTTCCATTTCTGGTAATAAGGTAGAATAAATAATCTGAAAAGTCTCCTGATAAAAGTCTCATAGGACTGTGGGATACAATATAAGTGTATTAAGTTTAATAGTGAGAGCACAAGAAAAGGAAAGCAATCCTCAAAAGACAAAAAACGAGAGAAGAAATTGACACTGGGGCTGCCCTGGTGATGATGTTAGGGAGGAGAGATTCACAGGTCCTCAAACTGAGGGGCTTGTGACTTAATTGAAAGGAAGAGGCCTGAGGCTATCTTAGGTACACATGAGGTGAGAAATTGTAAAGGAGATATCTGAATAAAGCCAAGACCTTTCAAGAATGATACATAGGTCAGATTTTTAAAAAGTTACCCATCAGAGCAGTGAGATTCCAAGGACCTGGGCTTATCTTAGTCTGGCCTCTGGATGGGGAAACAATGTTTTTCCTGATAATTTATAATCATAGACTTGCATTTTAACAGGTTGTGGCCTAAATTTACAGTACCCATATGGTCTAGGGATGCCCAAGTAAAAAGTTAAACCAAACTGTGGTCCCCAGTAGGTAATACTCCTGGGTTGCCTGGCAGTAGTAAACTCAAAACTTGTCTAGAAGGATGTGTGTTCAATGCAAGCAAAACAGGATTCCTACAGATAAATCACCTTTGAAGGTTATCTCCAAGTTCCAAATTCACCATAGACAAGAGTCAGCAGCCACACAAATAGCCCTGTTGTTACCCTCAGGAACTTTTGAGAATCGCTATACAGATGAAAAGAAGTATCTAAATCAATTAAAGAAATAATAACAAAACAATTTTAAAAACATAAGAAAAGAATAAGACATTATCACAAAACACCAAACATTTTAAAAGAAACTAAACTAGTAAAAAGGAATAAATACGTAGCTATTGAAATTAAAATCTAGCAGAATATTTATTCAAAAAGTGAAAATCTCCAGTGATATGATTCTAATGAATAAAAAACTATTAAAACATTTTTAATAAAGTAATATAGTAAAAATTAGGACAGTCATGCCACATGGATTTCACCTTATTTTAGACTTTCCCCTGATTTTAAAATAATACTATCACAGTCCCAAGGTTAAAGAACATAACTGACATAGAAGTCTAGATGTATATTAGTAGTTCCAAAATAAAGAAAAAAAAAGCACTTTCCATATTTTTTTTCTTTTGAGGAAGATTAGCCCTGAGCTAACATCTGCTGCCAATCCTCTTCTTCTTTTGCTGAGGAAGATTGGCCCTGACCTAACATCTGTGCCCATCTCCCTCTATTTTATATGTGGGACGACTGCCACAGCATGGCTTGATAAGCAGTGAATAGGCTCATGCCTGAGATCCAAACCAGCAAACCCCGGGCCGCCAAAGCAGAACATGCAAACTTAACAGAAGAAAAGCAATTTCCATATTAAATATACTGTAATAAATTAAGATGATTTTCAATATTCAACTCAAAGACTTCAAGTGCAACTTTATTTTTGTTCTTTCAAGCATCAATTTCCAATAAGTCTTTTTCTGATTTTTCTTTGTTTCCTTCTTTTTTTTCCTGCTTTTTCTCCCCAAATCCCCCTAGTATATACTTGTATATTTTAGTTGTGGGTCCTTTTAGTTGTGCTATGTAGGATGCCACCTCAACATGACCTGCTGAGCAGTGCCATGTCTACGCCCAGGATCTGAACCATCGAAACCCTGGGCCACCAAAGTAGAGTGCGCGAACTTAACCACTTGGCCGTGGGGCCGGCCCCTCAAGTGTAACTTTAAATGTTAACAGTGTAATAAGAACACAGCCTACATGTTTATATGATAAACATTTCCTCTAAATACGTTATGAGCAATTTTCTATAATACTTTTTTGTCTACAGTTTACAACATATAGTGTATACCTTTCACATGAACATATAGTCTTCATTTTATTAAATTTCCTTTATTGGTGTTGTAAACGCTTAAGAGGTAGATCAAGAAATAGAATCTATAATTTCTGATTTGAAAATTTTTTCTAACTAATTCATCATTTTGTGCAACAACAGCAGGTGGTGGAGGCCTTGTCAAGTAGCCACTCATGCTTTTTATTGGATCTAGCGTCATTGTAGAAATTGAAACCATTCAAGAAACTACAACTATAAATCTCTGTTGAATATTTGATTTTTACAAGGACAAGTCAAGTTTCTGTTGGATTAAAAAAAAAATTAGCTGAGATAGTGATCAGTCTGAAGAAACTTGGTTCTCCTTCATTTTTCCCTTATTCATTTCTTCATTCAGTGATTGAATGGGGGGGGAGGTACAATAAAAAAATAACCTGTCAGTTACAGTATTGTAGAGTCCATTATTAAACATTTACTAATTATAAGATTTTTTATGTACTTCAAGCTTCTTGAGGACATTATCAAATCTTGCCCACTATGTATACCCAGAGCCTAGCACAGAATTTCAAAAATGGTAAGCACTCAATGGTATTTACTGAATTAATAAATCAACCAATTTAAACTGCCCATCCTTATTTCCTTCCTTTCTAATATAAAATAAGTGGTAATGCAGTTTTGTCATTTTTACACACATCCGTCATCAAGGCACCACAAAATACTCTACAACATCCATAGTTTTTTCTAATTGTCACTTGTTAAAATTGCTTTCCTAAGATATCCATCAAAAGAGATGATTGTAGAGTTGGAAGAAACCTTGAATACTGTTGAGAAATTGTTCAAATGGGGTGTGACTGGTGGAGAAAACATTCCTGCTTTGGGTCAGTTTGGCCCTTTGCTTTGAAACAAATGCTGCATGTAATTGGTGGAGAAGTACGTGGAGGGCAGGTCAGAAAGAAAGCATGGTGGAACTCAGGGTCCCAGAACTATTTTTAGAAGTAAATACTTCTGGTTCAGGGTAGAGCTGTCAGCTTTTAAAATGTTACAATTTCTACTCCACTTCTTGCTTTCATTCAATTCAATTTTGTCCTAAACTTACGGTAAACAGCCACAGCTGTCTTTACTTCTCAGAATTTAGAGACCAAGCGTATTCTTGCTAATTTTAAACCGGGGCACTTAAGGATAAGATATGCCATTTGGCAATCTCCTTGGTGCCTCCTCAGTTTCTGACGTGCTCTTCATGCCATTGACTATTGAGAACTTCAGTTCTTGTTTGATGAGTCAGGATTTGGAAAATTGTATTAATTCATCACTTTTTAAAAATCTTTGCCTTTAGATAGAACATTCGGCAATTAGATTGGTTGCTATATGACTGTTTTGCTATTCACTAATTGACCTTTGGTTATACTTTCATTGGCTTGAAGATAAGGCATTTCAATATCTTTTTTTTCAAAGATTTTATTTTTTCCTCTTTCTCCCCAAAGCCCCCCGGTACATAGTTGTATATTCTTCACTGTGGGTCTTCCTAGTTGTGGCATGTGGGACGCTGCCTCAGCATGGTTTGATGAGCAGTGCCATGTCCGCGCCCAGGATTCGAACCAACGAAACACTGGGGCGCCTGCAGCGGAGCGCGCGAACTTAACCACTCGGCCACGGGGCCAGCCCCAAGGCATTTCAATATTTTGTATTTAAATTATTTATAGGAACAACTGTGATGACTGTTGTTCCACACAATTTTTAATCACTTTATAAAGAAATACTACATCTTTTCTGTGTAGTAAATAAAACTGCACAAGCTCTGAAAAAATATGTCAGATGAAGGAGAACAGCATAGACTAGGGCAAAGATTCCCAGTGTGGGAGTAAAGAGACCTGGATTTTAGTCCCAGCCCTGTTATTAACTAGTTGTATGTCTTTGAGCAAGTCATTTAGATTCCCTGAGTTTCTGTTTCCTTATCTATAAAATTACATGCTCTATTTTCTCAGTAGCAAGAATATAATATGAATGTTGTTGATCGGAAGGAGAAATGGAAAGACATTAAAGAAGACAATTTAAAAAGTAACTGCCTGTCATCATTCTTTCTTGTCTTACACCGACACTTTAGCAAAAGTATTGTTACCTTTAACATTTTTAAGCAATGCAAATTATTACATGTCAATTTAAACCCTAGAAGACTAACTATGCCACATTCATATTCCACATCTCTCCAAATAGCAGATTTGCTATTTTAGGATTTGTGTAGTCTCACTGTCAAAAATAAACCTACGGATTTTTACTATGGTTATTTATTTACAATTGATACTCTGCTCATGTCTGTTACAGACATATAAACAAGATATCATTAGTAAACTATGTTTTCAACCTAAATTTTATCTGGATATTGTTAAAATCGTTTCACAGTAATACATTCAGATATACAGAAAATTCAATATCTTTGATTTGATGTTAAATTTTAAACTGAAAAGCTGCCCTTTATGGAAGGCTTATATTGTATAATAAATGCTGACATGAAGTACTGAATTACACATACCATAAGCCTCAAATCATCAGAGATACCTCTAGAATTATACTATGCCCTAAGATATTGGAAGAAATCCTGGAAATTGAGAAAAATGATGGCAGCTGCTGTCACTGATGCTGGAGCCAAACCAAACTGCAATGTCTACACGTAATCAATCACAAAGCCCTGGGGCCTGCCTTTATCGCCATCTCCAAAATCAGAGGCCATGGGTGTAAGATGAATAAGCACAATGTCATGAGGAGGCTTGAGCAGCGATGAGAGGAAGAGATTGAAAATCAACCAGAGAAGCAGCGGGATAGCAGTTGCTCACAGAATACAAGTAGGGGTAAACAGGGAGATGACTATTTCACCTATTTAAGAAACATCCCTTGTGCACCTGTTCTGTGCCAGACATTGCTGGGTGCTGGTGATGATACAAAAATGAATTAGACCCAACCTTGCTTATCAGAGAGCTCCCTGTATAGTAAGTGAAGCAGAGACACATAAATGTTAAATCACATTGTGATAGATGTTACAATAAAGCTACGTGCAAAGTGTAATTGGTAGCCTGGAAAAAGAATCTACAGTCAAAGGAGACTCAATTCCCTTCACAAGGGAATTGTCACATGATTTTGGGCTCAGTAGAAGAATAGAAAGTTTCCAGTTGGAGGAGGAAGTCAAAGGGAGTATGGGCAGAGAAAGCACAAGTAAAAGAAAGGGACAGGAAAAAGCTTTCAGGCTAAAGGGACTAGATTTACTGTGCTCAGCTAGAGCTCTTGGTTTGTGTTGTGGAGGTAGGAGATTAAGAAAAAGTAAAAGTGAAGTGACTAGAAAAGTAGATTGGAACCAGATGACGAAACTTCTCATCTGCCATGTTAAAGAGTCTGGATCTTACCCTGCATTCAACAGGCAAGTCAATAGGATTTATAAAGAAAAGTAATATGATCAGAAGTGTTTTTTAGAATGTTATA
This sequence comes from Equus quagga, assembly GCF_021613505.1. Classification (NCBI taxonomy): domain Eukaryota; kingdom Metazoa; phylum Chordata; class Mammalia; order Perissodactyla; family Equidae; genus Equus; species Equus quagga. Next base: position 50,030,354 of record NC_060276.1, read on the forward strand.
TCTAGGGAAAGTGTGGAGGGGCAATTTGGTAGAGAGGACTGCAGGAATGAAGGGGGAAATACCAGTTAATAGACTGGGTTACCATAGTCTAGATAAGGATTACAATACAAGAGCTTTCAAAGACCTGGCAAATAATGCAAATGTGAGGCAGGACCTTACCTCCTCCCCCAGGCATTAAATTCAAGTAAAAATATAAACAAATAAACAAACAAACTATGCTGGCCAAGCATCACTTAGGACAGAATTTGTTTTAAGGATGCCAGTTTTTTAAATCTTATGTAGAATAAAAGATGATAACATTTTGAATTATGGAATGGAGAAATGAGGGATGAAAAAGAGAAGATGAATTCCAGATTTATTTGAGTGATGAACAGAACTGTTCCAGCTATTCCTGAATCCACTAAGAAATCAGAATATACACTAAAAATGCCATAATGTGTGCTCACTGACTCTATCCAGTAATGGCTAAAGAGAATGTAAGTGAGAAAACTCTACCCCTTATACACTGCCAGTGAAAAAAAATTCTGCATAGATCCTTAAGGATATAAGTCAATGGCATTTTTAAAAACATATTGAAACTATAGTTTGGTCTGAGAAACACAGAATATTCCCTAGCCTTAGTCAGAAGCTGGTTTACATTACCTATTTTATTAAGGCAGTCTGTCATTAGATGAACCACCTGGACAAAAAATAAAACAAAACAAACAAACAAAACTGCTATAGCAGTGACAGAAGCTGAAATGACTATGTAATTTAAAAATGAGTTCCAATTCCAATTCTGCTATAACTTTATACTATTAATTCTTATACTTCTGCAATCTATATCTAATTCGATGTATTATCTACAACCGTGGTGTGGCAGGAAACATTGCATACATGGAGTCTACTTAGACGTAAAGTGAGGAAAACATAAATGAGGAAGTACAGAGACTTGATTCTAAGGGTTGAATAATTTCTGGACAAAAGCGAAAATCTAATGGATGATAAGAATAATGGATTGAATACAGGTGGTTATCTCAAAACCAAAGCGGAACATTAAAGTGACTTTCCCGACTTAAGCTAACCTAATCATAAATTATTACTGAAGTAATATGGATAAATATTATCTTAAAAACTTCTACATGTGATTTTAAAAAAGCACCATATGCAATTCTGGTACATTTAAGCACACAATTCAATTGCATTTCCTGGTTTCAACAATGACTGAAATTTACATGTGTCACTTGCTTAAATGTAGTATGTCTCATATAGGCCAGGTGATTAATGAATAGGTTAATTGAATAAGTGTTTAGATCGTGTAATGGAAAGAACAGTAAACTTTATGTCAGAAGACCAATATGATATGCTTAAAGAAATTCAAGGGCTGAGTGAGAATTTAGAGTCTTGATTATATAACAGCTGGCCATTTGCTGTGCAACCTTAAGCAAGACACATTAACTTGTGTGTTCAGATTCCTCTTTTGTGAAGAGGGATGAAGGAACGTCAGATTGCAAACCAAGAGCTCTTTCTAACATACGGTCTGTCATTCAACACCCTTGTAAAAAGAAAGTACATCTGGCCTTGAAGAGGCACATAAATTTGGATGAAATATTCAATTACCCCAAGGTAGAAATCAGGGCTTTTTATATCTATAAGAATTTCCATCTCCTCTGGCAGCAGCAGTGGTGCTTGTGACCCCAGGCCTCTTGGCAACTGGGGCTGCATCCAAGACCCCAGTAACCCTGGCAGTGAAGCCAGTGCCCATGACTTGAGGTTCCAGAAACTGTGATGACACCTGAGACCACAGGCTCCAGGAACTGTGGTAGGGCCCATGATGAGAGGTTCCAAGAACACAGCCCTTCCCATTCCCTCAGCAGTGGTGGTGGCACCTGTGACCTGAATCTCCAGGAACCATGGTGGCACCCACAAACAAGGTACCCCTCCCCTCATGGCAGTGGCAGTCACAACTCTGGCCTGCCCAGTAGCAGCAGAAAGATCCATAAACCCAACTCCTCTAGCAGTGGCCATGCCAGCCCTCCAAGAAAACCCAGGAGCAGGAGCGGAGGTGGTGCACATGGTAGCAGCTTCCCAGACAAAGTAATACCTGAGGCCACGGAAAGCCCAGCAGCAGTGATAGCAGAGTCTGAAACCTGGTCTTCCCCAGCTGTGGCAGCATCTGCAATCCTGGCCCCTCTCCTGTGACAGTGGTGCTTGCAGACATGACAACCCTGGTATCAGATGCAGGTATCTGTGACCCTGGCTCCTGCATGACCCTTCCCCTTGTCCCACTACAGTAGGGAAAACCCCAGCCCAGGCAACCTTGAAAATAGCAGAAGTACTCATCAGCACAGTGATCCTAGTGGCAAGATCCATGACTGCAATGACACTGGCAGCAGCAAGCCACCAGTGACTCAGAGGCACAAGCAGCACAAGGAGAGCACTGACAACACCACTGGTAGAGGAAGTGGAGGGTGGAAAGTACAGGCTCTCAAATACAATCAGAAGCACCTCAGAAAGAAAGAAAAACAAAGCTTTACCTAGATAAGAATGGTGTTTGCTGCTACAAATGTGCCAACAGAGGAATGACTCATGAAGCACCATGAAAAATGATAGTAACGTGGCATCACAAAAAAAAATGACAAATTTCCAGAAATCGAATTTGAAGTCATGGAAGGTTGTGATCTAACTAATAGAGAATTCAAAATAGCTGTCTGAAGAAACTCAAAGAGCAAGAAAAAAACTCAGAAAGACAGTTCAATGAGCTGAAGAATACAATTAATGAAAAGAAGGAGTACTTCACCAAAGATATTAAAACAATAAGAGAGGACCGAACAGAAATTCTGGAGCTGAAGAAGACAATAAGTGAGATAAAGAGTAAAATAGAAAGTGCTGGAAATAAAGCAGACCATATGGAAGAGAGAATTAGTGAGTTCAAAGATAGAAATCTAGAAATGCTTGAGGTGGAAGAGTAGAGAGAACTAAGATTTTTTTTTTAAGTGGAGAAATTCTATGAGAAATATCTGACTCAATTAAGAAAAATAAAATAAAGATAATGGGTATCCTAGAAGGAGAAGAGAGGAAGAAGGGAGCAGAGGGCTTATTTAAGGGAATAGTAGCTGAGAACTTCCCAAACCTGGGGAAGGAATTGGATATACAACTAATGAAGATAATAGTATACCTAATTTCTCAATGCGAGGAGACTTTCTCTAAGATACATTATATTAAAACTGGAAAAATTCAATGACAAAGTAATAATATTAAAAGCAGCCCAGCAAAAAAAAAAAGAACAATAACCTACAAGGGAATCCCCATTAGGCTATCAGCAGATTTCTCAGCAGAAACTCCACAGGCCAAGAAAGATGGAATGATGTATTCAAAATATTGAAAGATAAAAACTGTCAGCCATGAATATGCTGTCCAGCAAAGTTATCTTTCATATATGAAGGAAAAATAAAGGCTTTTGCAGATGAACAAAAGCTGCAGGAATTTATTGCCACTATACCTGACTTAAAGAAATGACTAAAAGAGTTCTCCTACCTGAAATGAAAAGGCAAAGGTATACAAAGTTTTAAGCAAGGTGGAAAGTAGACAGAATCAGAAAATTGCAACTCCATGTCAGCATAGGTTAGTAAACACTTAATTATAATATAAAGGTTAAAGAGAGAGGAAGCATCAGAAATAACTATAACAACTTCAATTTGGTAAAGAACGTACAATACCAAAATAAACAATTTGTGACAATGAAAATATTGAAAAGGAAGAGGAAAAGGATGGAACCTGCATAGGTAAATGAAGATAAGATGCTATCAGCAGTTAAAGGACTATCTCTTCTATGAGACCTTTTAAACAAACCTCATGATAACTGCAAAACAAAACTTCAGAGCAGAGTCTTGAAACATAAAGAAAGAATAAACTGAAAAACACATTACAGAAAACCACCAAACTGAAATGGTCGCAGAAACACAAGGAAAAGGAAACAATGGAAATATAGAGTAACCAGAAAACAAAAGATAAACTGGCAGTATTAAGTCCTCATATATTAATAATTACCCTAAATGTAAATGGATTGAATTCACCAATCAAAATACACAGAGTAGCTAGATGGATTAAAAAACAAGAACCAACAAAATGTTGCCTCCAGGAAGCACATCTCAGCTCTAAAGACAAACATAAGTTCAGAGTAAAGTGATGGAAGAAGATACTCCAAGAAAATGTCAAACAAAAGAAAGTGGGTGTAGTTATGCTTATATCAAGCAAAATAGACTTCAGCCAAAAAAGATAATAAGAGACAAAGAGAGTAATTATATCATGATACAAGGGATAATCCATCAAGAAGACACAACATTAACTATATGTACACCTAACATAGCAGCACCAAAATATATAAAGCAGCTAGTAACAGACCTAAAGGAAGAAATTGACAGCAACACAATAATCATAGGGGACTTTAATATCCCACTTACATCAATGGAGAGATCATCTAGATTGAAAGTCAACAAGGAAACAACCGACAAACAATCAACATGCAAAAATCAGTTGTGTTTCTATACACTAACAATGAACTAGCAGAGAGAGAAATAAAGAATACAATCTCATTTACAATCACAACAAAAAGAATAAAATACCTAGCAATAAATTTAACCAGGGAGGTGGAAAACCTGTACACTAAAAACTAGAGATACTGTTGAAAGAAATCGAAGAAGCCACAAATAAATGTAAAGATACTCTGTGTTTGTGAATTGGAATAATTAACATAGTTAAAATGTCCATATCACTTAAACCAATCTACAGATTTAATGCAATCCCTATCAAAGTCCCAACAACATTTTTCACGGAAATAGACCAAAGAATTCTAAAATTTATATGGAACAACAAAACACCTAGAATAGCCAAAGGAACTTTGAGAAAAAAAGAACAAAGCTGGAGGTATCACACTCCCTGATTTCAAAGTATCCTACAAAGCTACAGTAATGAAAACAGCATGGTATTGGAAGACTAACAGACAAACAGATCAATGGAATTGAATTGAGAACCAAGAAATAAACCCTCACATTTATGGACAGCTAATTTTCGATAAAGGAGCCGAGAACATACAATGGAGAAAGGGAAGTCTCTTCAATTAACAGTGTTGGTAAAACTGGACAGCCATGTGCAAAAGAATGAAAGTAGACCATTATCTTACAACATACAGAAAAAATAACTCAAAATGGATTAAAGACTTGAACGTAAGAGCTGAAACCATAAAACTCCTAGAAGAAAACATAGGCAGTACACTCTTTGACATCGTCTTAGCAGTATATTCTGGAATATCATGTCTCCTCAGGCAAGAGAAATAAAATGGGACTACATCAAGCTAAAAAGCTTCTGCATGGCAAAGGAAATCATCAACAAAATGAAAAGACAACTTACCAATGGAAAAAGATATTTCCAAATCATATATCCAATAAGGAGTTCATATTCGAAATATATAAAAGCTCACACAACTTAACAACCACAGCAAAACAACGTGATTAAAAAATGAGAGGAGAATCTGAATAGACATTTTCCCGAAGAAAATATATGGCCATCAGGCATGTGAAAAGATCTTCAACATCAGTAATTTAGGGAAATGCAAATCAAAACCACAATGATATATCACCTCACACCTGTCAGAAGAGCTCATATTAAAAAGACAAGACATAACCAGTGTTGGAGATGATGTGGAGAAAAAGGAACCCTTGTACACCATTGATGGGAATATAAATTGGTGCAGCCACTATGGAACACAGTATGGAGATTCCTCAAAAAAATTAAAAATAGAACTACCATATGATGCAGTTATTCCACTTCTAGATATTTATTGAAAGAACACAAAAACACCTAATTGAAAAGATATATGCACCCCTATGTTCATTGCAGCATTATTCACCACAGCGAAGAGTTGGAAACAACTTAAATGCCCACTGGTGGATCAATGGATAAAGAAGAAGTGGTATGTATATACAATGAAATACTATTCAGACATAAAAAAGATGAAATTCTGCCATTTGTGACAACACGGATGGACCTGGAAGGTATTACGCTAAGAGAAATAAATCAGATGGAGAAATACAAATACCATAAGATTTCACTCATATGTGGAAGATAAACACATAGATACAGAGAGCAGATTGGTGTTTACCAGAGGGGAAGCAAGGAGGGAGGAGGGCAAAAGGGGTAAAAAGGCACATATGTATGATGGCGAGTGATGGACGGCAACTAGACTTTTGGTGGTGAACACGATGTAGTCTATACAGAAGTTGAAATATAATGACATACACCTGAAATAATTCATTTAATGTTATAAATCAATGTTACCTCAATAAAGAATAGAATGAGGTGTGTGTATGTGTAAAGAAAGACATTCACAGTATATTAAGCGTAAAAAGAAAGTTGCAGAATAATATGTATAGCATTATCTCCTTTTTGATAAAATCTGCATTACCTATTACAGAAATGTTATAATAAAATGTATTAAAACAAAAATCTCTTAAAAGATAATTAATATGTAAATATCAAATAAACAATGATAAGGTAAGGACAACTGGCTATGAGATGGATCTACAATTACTCAAGATCATCCGTTTACACTAACATTTCTCTTAAAGATTTGCTCACATTATAAAAACTTTATTTTTTTTTTCTGGATTTGTAAAAAGTCTTTCCCCACTATAAAATTGAGAATAAAGAATTAACACACGTGAGAGATAGCCTAATACCAAAGCTTCACGAAATATCTTTTAATTTAATTTTTGAAGTGTAACTTACATATGGATGACAGTTTGTCGGTAATATGGAGTAATATAGGAAAAATTATATTAGAAAGAGTAAAAGTTTTTCTTCCAGTTCACTTAAGCTTTCAATGCTTAAAATGGAACAGATCAGCTAGTTGAAGAAATATCCAGGACTTGTCTGACAGTTTCTGTCTAATGTCAGAATTCTGTCAACTAGTTTTTAGAACAGGCAAAAAATGTGTCAGGAGGCTAATGCATTAAGTCTAAAAGACAAATTGTTCACTAAAGGTGAGGTAACTGTTTTCAAGAAGAAACAGCTATGTTATCATTAGAGGTAAAGCTCTCATGATTGTATGGCCACTCATATCAGAAATTCAGCCACCTTAACTTCAGTGTGCAATCTGTCTTCCAGACTGGGTTCATTGTCTGTGTAACTGACAAAACTCCCTGGTTTAGAGCGTATTCATGTGCTGAAAACAGAGTAACATGTTCCTACAGATATAAATGTCTATAGAGCTTCCTTCAACAACAGAAGTCAGTGTCCTTTGCAACTTTGTTAAAACACCAAGTTGCATTGAGTAATCTCAATTGGATTGTGTTGTTTTACCAAAGTATGCAAAGTTGCTCGGTTTCCTTTTTTTTCTGTAATAATCATGACCACAGGCTCTCATAAATGAATTTTCTGCTCCCTTTGAAGAAAAGGATCAAGAAAAATTTCCCAAGTACAAAATCAAAAAGAAAAGAAAGGTTGCTTTGCTTACTTGAACTATCCATCTTGTCTTACTGTTCCTTTAATGTTTTCTTAAATAATGAAAATAAGTACAGAAGGGGTAGTTATGCTTTTCTCTCCATTACCATTCTTCTAAGGAAACCCAATGAAAATTTCAATGTTTTTTAGAATTATGATAATACTAGAGAGTATTTGTGTGACACTACAGTTTACAATGCCTTAAACTCACTTGCATTTGGACTTCACAGTCCATTCAAAATTTGAAAGTAACTAACAGTCATGGGAAACTTATGGGGTCAAACATTGTGTTAGGTGAATTCACCATATCACATCATTTTACTCTCCATGAAGTAGGTATCGTTATAGGACGATTTTTAGATGCAGAAACTGAGTCACAGAAAATCAAGTACATCACATAGGACTAGACAACTAATAAGAGAAAGAAGTAGGATTCACACCCTTATAGCCCTATGCTGCCTCTAAAAAAGGTATTCTCAATTGCACTTGTAAATTAGGCACCTTCTCCCATTTTGGTGATGTGTGATCCAAAGAATTTTTTTTTATTTTGCATCTTATTTTATGGTATTTGGTGCTTTTGAAAAGCAGAATAATAATCAGAACTGCGTTTATGGCGTGCCTACTAGGTACTGTGCTATGAACTTTATCTTATTGCTAATTTCCACTAAAACCATGAAAGATAGGTATTATTATACCTGTTTTATGGATGAAGACACTGAGCCTCAGTGAGGTTAAATAAATTATCCCAGGTCACATAGTAAGGACTGGCAGAACCAGGATTCCAAACCACTCTCTTTCCACCAGACCATACTGCCAAACAGGATGATCCTTTTTTGATCATCCTTACTACCTATACCTTTAGTGAATTCTAAGCAGTATGTCTTGACATTTCTAATATGATGCTATGTTTTAAAACAATCACAACTATTCTATATCTAACACGACATTATTTTCCAAGAAATGCACATAAAATGAGCAAAGTCTTATTTGGATACTAATTTTATAGTGCAAATTGGTACAGGGAAAGCTGCGTTGACATGTGGATATATTTGTAAATGTTGCCCTTGGCCTTGCAAAGTATTCTTCTCCGGAGTCAGTGAAATGCAAATATAATTAAGCTACCCTTTCTGAGGTGACCACGTTTTAACCAACTATTTTTTATCCCAACTAGATTCCTTTGGGAAGTAATGGGAGATCTGGTATTATGCAATTATGCTGTATAGTATTTTAATTAAAAGATGTATCACTGAATATGTAAACATTCTGTGTCTGTCAGAACCTACAATCATTATGCAAATGCAAGGGAGCAGGGAAAGAAAACACACATCTTTTCTGTTTATATTTTAATCAGAATGTGAAAGTTCATTGCTGAAACTGAAGATTTCCCATTTTCTAACAAATATAAAAAATTCAGGTATGCCCTTTTTTAGTTCTAAGCTGCATAGAATTCTACCTACATCAAAGTTATAACTTCATGTTATACATATATGTTGGATTTGAACCCACAAAGTCCAACTAAAATAGGTCACCCATTTTTAAGTTTATAACAATACGGTGTCATAAATCACAATGTTTTATTGTAATATTTCAATGCGGCATGGTGAACCAGATTCTTCCAAACTGATAAGTTCTTCTGCAGTTGAAAATAACACTTCTTAAAAGGTACATACACATTTTTCAGGTCAGCAGGACATTTGATAACATGGAATTGTAAATGGTTAAGCATGCCTGAAACATATTATGTTAAAGTCCTATTAGCCTCAGGACAATTAAGCTAAGACTGCAAAAAAAGGAGATTTACAAAAGAAACAAAAAATACTTTTGCTGTCAAAAGAGCTCTGGCTTAGCATCAGGAATGTGAGATTGATGCTGTATACAAACCAGCTGTGAGAACTTGGGCAACACTCTTTACTTGCTGGTGGCTCAGTTGCTTTAACCGTTAAATGGGATAAGAAAGTAAAAAAAATAACAGATATGGTAGCATTTTGAGGGGAAAATACTATACACAAATCTAATGTATTTCTGTTATTTTATTGTTTACACTGCAGATAGATTGACTATAAATACTTAACAATGTGACCCTATTGGAAAAATATTAACACGGCACAGAAGGGAATATAAAGAAAAGTGAACTCTCTATCTAAAATCCGCTCTCCAGAAATCACCACTGCTAACAATTCCCTCTTACCAGATTTTCAGAAATAAATGCTAAGGTTTTCTATGAGAATGAAAAGCTAATTTTTTAAATCAGCTCATATTTGAAAGCTTGCTTTTCTGACTCACTGCACAACTCTAAATCCTGATTTGCTTTGTAGTTCAGATTTGGGGGCAAAAAAACAAATAGATTGTAGTCAAAAGAACTTGTTCATGTCCTGGCATTGTGCCTTACTAGTTGGGTTGATGGGTAAAACACTGAATATAAGTTTCTCATCACTAAAATCAGAACAGCATTTCCTCAGACCTGTTAATGAAATAAGAAAATGAACATGTTTTTTAAATTATAAAGTGAAATACCGAGCTGTTATTATTAATATAGTTTTTAGAAAGGTTACATATGGATAGGTACAATGGAATAAAGTACTCCTAAATTCAAAACGCCTGCTCATGTCATATTTCTAAGGGGTTCTGCATCTCTTCTACTGTGTCAGCTCTCTGGGAATGTTGAGAGCTGACTGTGAAATAAAGAAACATTTCTGCTTATCTCCTTTACCCACAACATTCTCACCCATACAGCCTGTTCACACCCTTCCAGTAAGCACACACAGGTAACTGAGAAAACAAAGAGAAAGGAAAGAAATCGACGCAAAAAAAGTTCCCTCCAGCATCACTCTTTTAAATTTCAGTTCCTTTCACCCAAGAAACTGTCAAAAGCAATAGGAAAAAAAATGGGATAAAATCTTCAGGTGAGAAACACATCTCCTCTATACTCTAGGAAATGATATTCTGAATAAGTCAATTTACCCCCCAAAGCATCTGATGTTCATGCGTTTAACTCACAGAAGATGGCCTTCTAAAACTTAGAGCCAAAAGTACCATTCTATAGACTTCCCTTCTAAGTCCATGTGCTTACCTTCTGAAAGTGTAGCTAACAGTAGCTTAAAGAACATTCTTAATTGAAGCAGGACTTTATTAAGAGGTAGAGATAAGGAAACAGAGTGGAGAGTCAATTCATTCTAAACTGGGATAAAGAAATCAGGTGCCATGAATTGTGGAACTGACTCTGTATTCTCTGTCAAGTTCCTTAATTGTTTGGTCCCTTGCTTACTCAACTATAAATTAACTTTAACTCGCAAGTGTGTCTAGAAGGCGCTGCAATTACTGCCTGCTGTCAACAAAGTCAAAGCTGGGAATTGCACATCTGACATCCATGATCTCTAATTCCTATTTTGGCCATGAATGCGGAGGGAAAAGAAGACATCAAAAACTAAGTTTGCAAGGGCCCATCAGCGTATTTAACATATAAGAATAATAGATTGTGTTTGTGTGAAGGAACTCCATTTCTACTTTTGTGTGCCCACAAATATAACTTACTCGCTCTTGCAAATAGAATAAAATTAAGAACAATCTTCCTAGTCACTATAATTTTATCTATTTCATGTTCTTCTCTCCCATTCACTGTCCTTCGTTTTATATCTTCCACTCTCATTGTAAGTCACTAAAATAAAGGGTTACCATAACTGTGCATCCTTGTTCATTTTATCTATTTGAAATAACTGTAAGTTTATCCTGTTTTTTTAAAGAGCTGAATGGACTTTACTGAAAACAAAAGTGAATAGACTATTTCCCTTTTTCATGCATCTTTTAAACGTTAAGCCTACTTCAAATTCAGTATCTGTCAACGTTATGTAAAAACATCTGTAAGAAAGATAGAAATTCAGTGACCCACAAATGACAGCTAGATTTGGCACCATTTAAACTAAATGTAAGCAGTTTCCTTCAGCTCTGGCCTTATCTATTTCTCCTGTTTTCAAGAACAGTCTACTGTTGCTGAACATCCTAAGTGTCTAAGCCTATACACTGTTCACCACAGGTCATCACACATTGCGTGTTGCTAAGCCACAGAGGCACAGATATGAGATGGCATATGATCTAGAACAAGCTGGCTGTTCTCTGAATAAAGCACATATAAGTCCTGCTGATAGAGGAGTCTAGAAGAGAAAACCACTCCTTAGGAAGAGCATTTTCAAATACAAAAGATGATTTAAAAACATTATTTAAATTCAATAAGTAGAAAGCTCTATAGTATAAACATCATGATTCTCCTTTAAGTGGCCTTCATGCAGCTGCAGTAACTAAGTTTTCAAATAAAAATGATATCGTTCATTAATATAACATGGCCTAATCTTATTGGCACTTGACATGTAATTTTTTCTAGCTAAGCATCTGGATAAAACCTTGCAATACAATTAAAATGTTTTGGGGCAAGACTTGAGGACTTTATAGTCAACCCACTAATAAAAATGGAAATATTGTTAAAATTTTACATTTTTAACAAAAATTAAGTTGAACTTCTCTAAATCATTTCAGGAGAAAAGAAGCAAACCTTATGAATTCGTTATTATTGCCATGGATGCTATCAATAGAATGCTAATAAAAATGCATTATCTGCCTAGTTGGAGTAGTGCCATTTTGTACTGAGGTCCATCATATGAGCATGTCTACCTATTTTTTTATTAATATCAAGACATATGTCAAGATTGAGAGCTACGTTAATGTTCCTAACACTGTCAGCTTTTCTATAATGCTGCCATTTATGCATATAGTAAACATTAATCTTATATTCTTGTAGATGTCAACATGGCTCATATTAGCAAAGCCATGTAACAGAGCTCCATAAGGAACAACCTGACTTCCAGAGCCTACTCCCAAAGAGCAGAGATATAGCAAACTGATCTCACCTGGTTCCCAGTCTCATTATAGCCCATTAAGAAATATACTAAGATTTGGATATATTGATCTTAGGACTTGCAGAAAAATAAAACCTATTGGTATAATACTAAAATGCATGAAAAAACAAGATCTAAATTTCAAAGATAGAAGGTAATTTGTACTTGTGGTTGGACCTCAAATGAGAATCAGCAATAATAAGAAATTAACGGTGGATGCTGAATTTCTGATTTTTTTCCTCCTGTGCCAACTTTCTCTGAAACAAAAAGGTCAGAAGTGTTAACACAGGTACCCTGGTAATTATTTAGTTACCAGGTCTGCCAATTCATTTTACTTCAGTTAAAATATCCAATCTGATACCTCTTCAAGATCCCTCTGCATCTCCTCAGTTTAGATTATGATTAGATTCTCCACTAGTTGATATGTCCCAAAGCAAATGATTTTTTCCTTCCAATATAGTTATACAAACAATGGATCAAAAGAGCTGTCGTATCCTAGCTTTAGTCATCCTCTGGCAGTTTGATAGTTTTTCAAAGTTGAAAACGGTAACTTCCTTTCAGGAAAAATGGGAAATCATTAACTGACACGAGAAAAGAGATAAACAGAAAAATATTACTTGTTGCTGAACTTAAATAGTTAAGAAAAATTCATAAAGTGCTTTTGTTCAACTTACCTCAAACGTTATATCCCGAAATAGAACTGAAGTGTCATTACTTTTACATTGAAAGAGACTGACTAATAACTCATCCATTGTCAAATCAACTCTAACCTGCAACGAATGTATCTAATTCATCTATTTCATAGGCATGCTTAAAAGTGAAAGTAACAGTCAGTCTCAAGTATTTTCAGTGCATCTATTCTTTAGCATTGGATAGGTATTTTGGAAAGTTTGCTACAAAATGAATTTCCATGAAGCCTATCTTCCTATAGAAAGGAGTGACTGAGAGGTAGAGAATGTTGCTGGGGTACTCAGTGGAGTTTTGTTTTTGGCATCTGGCTGTAATGACTAATAGCACTTTAGGAGGTATTGAAGAAAAAGGTATCAAGAGTTACAACACCCATGATGTACCGCCATGGTAGCAGCCATACCAATGAGCAGGTCTAGGCTTTACTGCTGCAACTTCCACTGCAACTTCAGCAGGTAAGGGCCCCTGACAGAGCAACTGGAAGCTTTCCTCCCACCAGAACTGATGGGGAATTCCTTATCTATAATAATGAAAATGTAGGAAATTTCCAAAACCTTAGCTGAGAATCATCAAGAAAATGTAATTTGCCTCATGACTTTCTTAATTCAACAAGAGGAAAAGTCATGCATATTGATTTACTGTCTATTGTGTGATTCTTGGACTGAGACGCTTATGAAAAACAAATATGAAGATGTCAGAAGTCACATTAATTTCATTGAAAATTATGCCTTGCAAAAATGAATTTCAGGCAATTACGATATTTGAGGCACCAAGGAGGAAAACATTCCACACCAATAAGATCTATTTTAAATGGAAATTCAATACACCGAACGTCAAAATTTTGTAATCCTCTATGATTCTAATTTGTGTCCAGAAAATGTCTGCCCCTTTCTTCTTAATATTGACGAAATGCAAATAATTTCTAGATCTGTTATGTTTAAATATTAGAATTACGACTTTAAAAATCACATAGAAAATAGACGACTGCGCAAGCCTGCAGAAAATGAAGTCCACACAAATTCTGCTACTATGAGAAGAACTGCTGTCCCGCTGTTTTAAATTGTTTCAAATAGTGTTTTCCACAGCGTTCCACAGAAAACAGCTGTTGTAGTTGTGCTGACTTTCAAATGGCTTTCACTCTAGTGGCAGAAGTTGTTTTATAGTCTAGGTTCACTCACATTTAACACAGTGCCCCGAGAGTAAAATAATAAACCATGGATGGCTAGTTACCATTTCTACCTGAAAAATGAAGATCTGTTATTTACTGATACTTAGGATGTAGTCATAAATGCCTTCAGCTGAAAAGCTACAAAAACGTCTAGATCTTCTTTTGAAAAAATAATAAGGTGGCTCAGAGCAATTGTATCTTCCTTATATCTCTCTATGCATGGGAGTGATTTTACAAGGCTCCTTTAATGTTCAATATCTCATTTTTCAAGAGGTGGAAACCAATTGTGATTTTTTTAAAGCAATCTTTAACCTGAGTAAAATATGTTCATATTTCAGGCGCTATTCTTTTTTTTTTTCTGCTTTATCTCCCCAAACCCCCCTGTACACAGTTGTATATCTTAGTTGCACGTCCTTCTAGTTGTGCGATGTGGGACACCGCCTCAGGCACTATTCTAAATGCTGGAAATACAGAAGGAGCAAAGCAGACAATAATCACATGGAGCTTACACCCTAATGGAGAGAGCAAAATATTCTACCTCATGCCTATGTAGTTTTAAATATTTTGTGTTTTTAAATACGTTTTGAAATGTTGAAATATATTTTGGTCTTGGAATATTTTCTGTGAGAACTTAACATGCTAGCATAAATTGCCAAATCATGCAATTCTGTCTAAAGCGTCATTTTAGACCCTCTACTCCTGTCAGGCTCCTCTCTTGAGTGGTCTACTTACAAACCATTCCCTGTCTTCCCAAATACACCCACACTTCCCCTCATCATTCAAGTTATTCCTCTTATTAGTACCCACATATTTGTCCTTCTTTTTCTCTCTGCCTACGAAAATCCCAGCCAGCTTTTCAAGCAATTGTGATGTATGTAGTTTAAATTCTATCTCATCCCTAAAACCCTCCCAACCACTCCAGCCTTTGTTTATTTCTTCCTCCTCTGAACTTTTATAGTACCAACCAATTAAATAATTCTTGTCCTTTTATTATTAGATTTTCAAATATAAAACCATTAAAATATATCTGGAATGGATTTTAAAGTTCATCTGATCTAACCTCATTTTACAGCAGAGAAAACTGAGTCCTAGAGGCTGTGATTTCCTCACGGTCACCCAGGTTACAAAGACAGAACCGGGACTGAAGCCTCAGCACTTGGTGCCCAATAAAGGAGTTTTCCACTCCAGCAAACTGCTTATACAAGTTTATTTTGATTTTTCTCCTGGTCACTAATCTGTATTCCACCATAAGATGCAATCAAATTCTAAATTCTTTAGCTTATGATAACATTATCTCTCAGGATTAGCTCATCTATTTGGAAAGCACAGTACTTTCTATTGTAGATTCCCCCCCATATCTGCCTCTCTAAAAAATGTTTGGAATTTTTTATCTGATTAACTATAAATTGGCTGCTATAGTCATCTCCTATGCTTGTTAAGCTGCAATTGTTTCAACTCATCTTTGTAAGAATCTTCCTTGAGATAATCAATCCCTGAAGATCATAATACCTTCTTACTGCCCCCTCCATGCACTTTAGCCTTCAAGTGATAGACTCATTCCATAGTCATCCGTTCTCAGAGGCCCCAAAATATGAAAAATGCTGAGCTACAAAGTACAGACTAGTGATATGTTGTCACATATTCGACTGATATAAACATATCAACTGATATGTAACGTCTTAGTGTAAGACAAAGCATAGTAAGTATAGCCGTAACATCTACTTTATTGAATTCCAAGCCCAAGGTACATTGTCCAAGCAACTATGGGGCCTTAAATTTCTTCTGCACATCCGTCACCCCACAATCCACAGCCCTTAGCACTCCAAAACAAGCAGCATTAATTCAGTTGCTTTTTTAGGGGCTGCAACATAACATGGAGTTGACAATACTGTGGTGGGCAGAATCTCAAACTGTTATTTAAACACAGCTTTTTCCTTCTCTTTTGTTTGCTTGTTGATTTTATTGGTTCTATTTTTAACTAGTACTTCCTTTTTTATTCAAGAGATAATGTTGCTTTAAGATTCCCTTAGTAGAAAAAGGAAAGACGTCATTTAAAAATAATTTTATTCTAATGACAGTTAAAAACTCATAGTTAAAGCACAGCACTGGAAGCTAAGAATCCAAGAATACCAAGACTGTTGACACCTGAATGAAGCACTTATAGAAACAGAGCAAGCACCTTATATTTGCTTCTAGGAAATTCTAAAACAGGGCTGCCATATAGCAAAATTTAAAACATTTCAGGGGCCTCAGGAGCCTGCATTAGGAAGGTGACATGGGTGAAATAGAATGACTCACCAGAATGCCTAGGAGGCATTTCTATCCTAGTGGTTGGGCTTGATTTTAGAAATAGAAACAGAATTGCTTTCTGATTCCCAGAAACTTGGGTAATGGGGAGGATACCAGCAGGTTGCCCAAGTCACTAGAGGTGTGTGCCTAGAGAGAATATGTCTTAAGGTAGCCATATCCCACATGCCAATGAGCAAATTGGAAACGACTGAATTCACTAATTTTGGTGCATTTCTCATGCCAACGCCTGAAGCAAAATCGCTCTATATGCCCCTGGAAGAGTGGTAGAGAAAGGAATTGCTAATAAGAGCCCAGTCCTGTAGACCTCTAGAGAAAAATCTTTACAGGCATTTTCTCCTTCCTAAGATTTCTTTTCTTTTAAACCTCTAATTGCGAAATTATATTTAAATCTCTAACAAAATCATATTTTAAATCTTTACAAAATTATATCAATCTCTAGCTCCAAAATGATCAGTTTATCTAAAATAACCATATAAAATATAGGAATTTCAAACATAAATCTCCCTTCCACTACTAAATGTATCGAAAAAAAGTGGAATTTTTTTGTAGAGGATATTTATGCAAAACATATTATGCAAGTGCACGTATGACCCTAAATGTGAATAGAGAGAAATAGATGACTTCTGTCCTCCCTATTCTGAGACTGTTTCTTACCTACAGTTTCTTGTATCTCCATTACATCAAATTTTTCACCTGGGTGAAGTTGAAAGAACTATTTCCGGGATCCAAGTAGCAAGGGTTTTTAGACTGTTACATGCCTCCCCACACACACACCTTCCCCTAGCTTGCAAGCACAAGTGCATGCACACACATAAAACTTTTCACATCAGAATTTCTGTAGCTGCTCCCAAAATAAGTAAAAGCCCTCCCAGGGAATTCTTTGATGGCATGGTTTTTATGGTAACTGCACCCCCTGGTTGTCCACTACCCCAAGTTGGCTATGTGCATACAGGCACCTGGGGTTTATTATTCTCTATGGATATGGTTGCATTAAGTGTTTCAGAGTTAAATTACATGCTCTCCACCCAAACAACTGAAGCATGCATTCAGGTAGGAAAACATGCATGCGCGGTAAGTGAAACAAAGATTGATTCGAGGCTCACCTTTAGGAATTTTAACCCAATCTGCTCTACTAAGCACTTAAAAGATTAACTTATTGAACCATCTCTATAAATACAGAACAAATTTGAATAGCCATAATGGATAAACGCAAAAGAAGAAAACAATGTAAATTGGTCAGAGAGAGAGGGTAAGAGAATGAAATCACAATTAATGAAATGCAAATTACTGCTAAGATTAAAAAACGTACACTGCTGCAACCTGTGCTCCACTTAAAAAGTATGACAAGCCTTTCCTAACTGAAGATTTTAAGCAGCAAAAATTAGAAGAAGGAAACAGGTTTGAATCCAAATCCGAACTCCAAACATCAAGCACAGTTGACAGAAACACAATTTCCTTATAATTTTTATGGTCACTCACAATACTTGCAGTCAGATACAAGACAGTTTTTTCTTAGCTTTGTGTGACAAAGTTTCTTCAGTAATAGTACATTAATTGTATAATGTTTAAAGTATGAATTATAATACCCCCAACAATAAGAGTGTGAAAAAAGGCAAAATTTAATATCAAGTTGAAGCAAAATAATGTGGATGTGCACTTTCAAAATGCCTCTTAGCTATGTGATTCTGGGCCAGTAGTTTGATCTATTTGTCCCTCCTTTTCTGTAAAATGGAAATAACAATAATATAATAATACTTATAGCAAAAGGGACATTGTGGGGATTGCATGGATTGCAATCAATGTAAAATATCCAAACACCTTAGTGTACTAATAAAATAGCTCAGAGTATTCAATGTCAACATGGAGGTGATTGTGTGTATGTGTTGTGTGTGTGTGTATGATTTTTCTGGTCCATTGTATTTGTTGTGTGTTGTGTTCCATTTAAAAATATTATGTACATTAGCACCTACATACTAAAAAATTATCTAGCTAGTGCCTAAATAATTGGTTCATACCAAGTGTAGTTCATACTCAATATCTAACCTAAAATCTGATGATACAACTAGGAACAGAGCTGAGAAGTGGAAAATAGAAAATCCAAGGTGGGTTTGGAAACATGCAACCATTTCAAAATGGCTAAAGATTCAGTTTCATCCCACAATTACCTAAATTTAGAAGACAAATTCTTGTTTGTGTGAAAGGCTAATATAACTCTTTCTCTGTAACAAAAGGGTAAATTTGCCATTATTTTGAACTTACAATATTTTTCATATGATGTTGCAAACAGGTTGCATTTTCAGAACATCAGAAAATATATTATTTTGCCCTTAAAAATCTCAGAGATTTATTATAGTGTATTTGTCTTCTGATTTAAAAAGATGTTGAAAATAATAAAGAGAAGGACATTCCTTCAAGGTTAATTCAAGGACATTGTGCATCCGGTTCAACATGTACAACAAAACTGCTCTTTGTATTTTAGGGATTAAAGAGGCCCTGGAAAATTAGGAATTTCGTTTAGGGTTATGTTTGACTTTAACTATAAAGGCCAGAGTTATTTATATTTCCTTCTTACTACCAAGAGATCTTAGTTTTTCAGTTTCGACTGCTAGCAGGTGATAGCAAAATGAACTGACATGGCACTCTAGTTTTGTCGCAATATTCACCTGCATATCTTAGGGATGAGACTTAAAGATTTACTCCTAAAAGATTATAAAGTAGAAAGAAAATTAGTTACTTCATATCTATTTTCTCATTTTATCATCTGAATAGTATGTTTGCTTAATCTAAACTTCCAGGGATTAATTTTCCGTAGAAACAGTGTGTTTTAAAAAGTCTGATCATTTCCAACGTATATGAAAACAGTGACACCATGCTGAAATTTTAAAAGATATACACAAATTCTATGAAGACTTAAAGAAAATAAGTGAGACAGCTGCTATTGTAAGCAGTTAACATAAGGACTTTCAGAGAATACAGATTTATGTATGATTTTATAGTACTTTGTGTCAGGTGATGGTTTTGACCTAATTATTCATGCGATCACACTTAGTGGATTGACGTACTCGATTTGTGTTTTGAAAACTATTCATTTTAATAGTATTAAGTGTCTTCGAAAAAGTTCTACAACAGGAGTATTTTCTGTCAACTAATGATAACATTATGCTAAAGAATAAACACCCTAGTTTCATATTACGTGGATTCATTAAATATGTTAAGTCCATTTCAAAAGCCAACCCATACATAATTCTTTGACTATTGTCGGGAGATTTTGAGGGATAAACTAAAATAAACGACTTCAATTTGAATCCCGTAAGAATATTTCTCTTCCAACCTGTTTTCCGCAAATAGAGCCAGTGTATAAATACTGAAAAAAATGAGGAAATATCAAAAGATCGTCTGATGTTACATAATGATGCACCACGCTATTCATCTGAAAAATTACTTCTTTCGTATATCTTATGTTTCTTAATATCTATAAAATGATTTATGTATAGATCTTTTCGTGACTATCCCTGTTGTCTGAAGTCAGAGACAAGCATTTTTAGCAATTTTTGAGGTGCGGCAGACCACTAACTTTTGCCACAACAATTTCAATATAACTACGTTTTTGTGGAGTATAGGCAACTTTAAAAAAAACTTAACAGTACCCCAAACTTTCCCTATTAGAATTTCAATCTAACTTAATTGCTTTGGTGAGTACATCTTACCAATTAAATTCAGTCACTTCGAATCACTTCACACATTACTATCAATTTCCTCTTTTGTGTGTGGAGTAGTTAACCCTGATTCCATGGTGATGTGATCAAGGAAATTCTAAATGTGTATTAAAAGGGCAAAGCTGTTGTAAGTCTGTTACTAAGCTCAGAACAAGAATAGCAGCAACAACAAGAACGAAAATCCCAAAAGAGATATAGTTTTGTACCATTTTCTAAAAGGAAAAAAACAGCCGAGTAAGGTAAGGTGAAGTCACAGATGGTTCTCACCAAGTATGTCAGATATTTTAATGGTTACATCAAAAACTAGAAATAAGCCTTAGGCTTGTTGTTGTTGTTGATTTTTTAGTCTGAAAGAAAAATGCGGAGTATCACAGTTAGCATAATGTATACATTCTCTCTTAAGCAGGTCAATACTGTTTTCCTGTTTTCAAATGTCAGATGTGAAGTACCGATAGATTAAATATTGCGGTTAGCTTCTTAACACAGTAGTTGCAAAAATACCTTTAAGGAACTATTTACATATGCATTAAATACAATTTTAACCAAAATAGATGCAAATCTAAACCTTTGTTTTAACGATAGTTTTAAGTTTTGCAAAAAAAATCAACGAGGAAATGCCGTTATACAGAAAAATATATTAAAAGCATCTAACTTGGGGACATAAACTATATCTTTTTAAAAGTTAAGTTTTTTGTTGTCTAACTCAAATATTATTTAATACTGTGGTTTTGGTGAGCTGAATTAAATCCACCATTCTTAAAAATACTTATTTGTAACAGATTTATTGAGGTATAATTGTTACACCATAAATTGTACGCATTTAAAGTATACAATTTTGAAATATGTGTACATTTTTGAAACTGAGAACACAATTAAAGTAGTGAACATATCCATCGCCCTGAAAGATCCCTGCTACTTCCCACACCTCCACTCTGCAGGTAACCTGTGTGTTCTGCTTTTTATCACTCTAGGTTAGTTTGCATTTTCTACAATTTTATGTAAATGGAACCAAACAGTATGCACTCTTTTTTTGTCTAGATTCTTTCACTCAGAATAATTGAGATTCATCCATGTTGCCCATATATCATTAATTCATTCTTTTCTATTGCCAAGTAGTATTCTATTGTATGGATATATCAATATGTGTTTATCTATTCACTTGTTGATGGACATTTTGAGTTGTTTACCATTTTTGATTATTACAAATAAAGTTGCTATGAACATTCCTATACGAATCTTTGTATACACATACACTTTCATTTATTTTGGGTAAGTACTAAGGAATGGAATGGCTAGATCATATGGTAGGTGTATATTATCATTTTAAGAAACTTCCAAACTGTTTTCCAAAGTGGTTGAACCAGTTACATTCAACTAGCAGTTTTCCAGTTCCTTCACATCCTCACCCACACTTTGGTCAATAATCGGTGGGTATGGTCAGTTTTAAAATTTTAGCCATTCTAACTGGTGTGTAACTAGAGTTTTAATTTGCATTTCCTTAATGACTAATGATACTGAGCATCTTCTCATGTGCTTCTTTGCCATTTGTATAACATCTTTGGTGAACCGTCTGTTCAAATCCTGTCTATTTTATAATTGGGTTGATGCCATTCTTATTTTTGAGTTGTGAGAGTTCTTCTATAAATTCTGAATTCATGTCCTTTATCAAATATATACTTTGCAAATTTTTTCTCTTAATCAATGGTTTGTCTTTTCATTCTCTTAAAAGTGTCTTTTGAAGGTACATTTTTAATTTTGATGACGTTGAATTTATCAGTTTGCTCTCTTGCAGATCACACTTTTGATGTCATATTTAATAACACTGCCTAAACCAAAGTCACAAATATTTTCTCTTGTTTCTTCCTAAAATCTTTACAGTATTAGGTTTTACATTTAAGTCTATAATCTATTTTGAATTAATTTTTGTATGTGGTGCAAGTTATGGATTCATTCATGTTTTGCACCTTGATATACAAGTTTTCCGGCACAATTTATTTAAAGTAATATCCTTTCTCTTTTGAATTGCCTTTGCACCTTTGTCAAAATTCTGTTGTCCATAAACATGTAGGTTTCATTCTGGAGTCTCTTTTCTATTTTACTGA
The DNA here is from genome assembly GCF_021613505.1 of Equus quagga. Lineage (NCBI taxonomy): Eukaryota > Metazoa > Chordata > Mammalia > Perissodactyla > Equidae > Equus > Equus quagga. The sequence continues at coordinate 50,052,702 of NC_060276.1, forward strand.
TCTATGTGTCTATCCCTCTACCAATACCATACACACTTCTTTATTGTAACTTTACAATCAGCCTTGGAATGAGGATTGTTAGCTGTCTAAATTTGTTCCTTTTTTCCGAAGTTGTTTAAGTGGTTCTAGGTCTTGTTCATTTCCATATAAGATTGTCAACTTCAAAAAGATCTGCTGAAGTTTTGAAAGAAGTGGTGTTAATCTATAGATCAATTTGGGGGAGAACTAATATCTTAACCAGTCTTTTGATCCATGAACAAAATACATCTCTATTTAGATCTTCTTTAATTTCTATCAGTAAAGTCCTGCACAATGTTCCAGTGTACCCTTCTTTCACAACCTCTGTCAATTTTATCCTTATTTAATATTTTAATGCTATAGCAAATAGTACTGTTTTATTTTTTATCTCAATTTTGGATTATCCCTTGCAAGTGCAAAGAAATACAATTGATTTTTGTATATTGATCTTGTATCCTGCAAATTTGCTAAATTCACTTAGTTCAACTAGCTTTTATGTAGATTCTATTGGATTTTCTACATAGAAAATCATATTCTCTGTGGACAGTCTTACTCCTTCATTTCCAATATGAATGTCTTTTATTTCTTTTTCTTGTCTAAATGCTCTGGCTAGAATCTCCAGAACCATGTTTAAAGAAGTGCTGAGAATGGATATACTTGTTTTTGATATTCAAGGGAAAACATCCAGGTCTTCACCATTATTGTGATGTTAACTAAAGGTTTTTTCATAGATGCTCTGTGACAGGCTCTAGAAGGTCTTTTCTATTCCTACCATGTCGAGAACTTTCACAAGGATCAGATGACAGATTTTTGTCAAATATCTTTTTAGCAACTGTTATGATGACTGTGTGGGGAATTTTTAAAGGTTTTTTTTAATATGGTAAAACATAGTGATTAATCTTTGAGAGTTAAACCATTTCTCCATTCTAGGATAAACCCAACTTGCTCATGATATATATTATGTTGGGTTTGATTTGATATAATTTTTTTAGGAATTTTGACTCTATATTCATTAAGGAGATTGGTCTTTAGTTTTCTTTTGTTGTTTTTGTTTGATTTTGGTATCAGGATCATGCTGGTCTAACATAATGAACTGGGAAGTGTACTCTCCACTTGAATTTTCTGGAAAATACTTCATGGAATCAGAATTATGTCTTCCTAAACATTTGGTAGAATTGACAAGTTAAGCCATCTGGTATTGTTTTTTTATGATTCAATTTTATCTCCTTTGTTGTCTTTATAGATGTTTTTAAAATTATTATTTCAGTGGTTGCTTTAGGATTAACTCTATGTCTTTAACTAATTACAAATTGCCTTCCAGTGATATTGTACTATTTCAAATATACTATGAAAGTTTTACAATAATATACGCCCATTTTTTCTCTCCCAGCCCTTGAGCTATCTTTGAAATACATTTTACTTATATATGCTATAAACTCCGCAATATATTGTCATTAGTTTTGTATAGTCAAATTACTTTGGAAAAGAATTAAATTGTAAGAAAATATCTTACATATTCCCCCTATAAGCATCATTGCTAGTGCTATTCACTTTTTGTGTACATCCACATTTTTATCTTTTGTTTTTTCTTTCTGCTCAAAGAACTTCCATTAACATTTCTTGTAATGTAAGTCTGCTGCTGATAAATTCTTTCAACTTTTGTATGTCAGGAATATTTTTATGTTGCCTTCAGTTTTAAAAGATAGTTTCACTGGCTATAAAATTCAACGCTGACGTTTCTTTCTGTCAGCACTTTAAAGATGTTCCTCCACCATCTATCTTCTCATTTGCATTGTTTCAGACAAGCAGTCTGATGTCATCTTTGCCACTGTCTACATAATGTGTCTCATTTGTCTGGCTGCTTTTACATTTTTTTCTTTATCAATGATTTTCAGAAATTTGCTTATGATGAATTTTTGTATAGTTTTCTTCATGTTTCTTGTGTTTGGGGTTAATTAACTTCTTGACTCTGTGAGTTAATAATTGTCATGAAATTTGGAAAATCTTCCCATTATCAATTCAAGTATTTTTTCTGCCTGACCCACACCTCCTCTCCTTCTTAGACTCCACTTCTACATATAAAAGGCTGCTCAGAGTTGTCCCACAGCTCAGTTACTCTTTTCATTATTTTAAATTCAATTTTCTGTATGTCATTTTGCATAGCTTGTATTGCTATGTCTTCATATTCACTGATCTTTTTTTTTCTATGTCTAATCAGACATTAATCCCATCTTTTGCATTTTTCTGTCTCATATATTGTAGCTCTCACCTCTAGAAGTTTAATTGAGTTTTTAAAAAAATATTTTCCATATCCCTACTTAAGATTTTGAACATACAGAATACAATTATGGTAATTTTTTAAAATGTCGCTGTATGCTAATTCTAACATCTCTGTCAGTTTTAGGTTAGTTTCTATTGATTGATTATCCTCCTCATTACAGGTTATGTTTCCCTGCTTTTTTGTGTGCCTGGTAGTCTTTCTTTGGATGTCACTCATTTTACACTATACTTTGTTCACTGCTGGATATTTTTCTATTCCTATAAATATTATTGAGCTTTTTTCTGGGATGGATTTAAATTACTTGGAAATAGTTTGATTCTTTCTGGTCTTCCATTTTTTATGTGTTAGTTAGGTCCAAAGTAATGCTCCATCTAGAACTAATTAGTTCCTACTACTAAACAAGATCTTCCTGTGTATTCTACTCAATGCCCCGGAAGTATGAGTTTTTTCAGCCTAGCCCATGGGAACAAGTACCATTTCCAGCCTTGTGTAAGGACCTGGCATTATTCTGTAATAGTATTGGATGGTTTTTCACTGGCTTCAGATGGTTTCCTCACACATGCTCTGTTGAGTAAACTGATGAATACCTAAGGGAGACCCTCTACTGACCACCAGATTTTCCTCTCTCTGTAGGTCTCTTCTCTTCAGCACTGTGTCCTGGAAACTCTAGCCACCTTGGTCTCCGGATTCTTGTCTCTCCTCAATTCAAGGAGTCTTCCAATCTCCACCTGGATTACCCTTCCCCGTCTTGTGCCCTGAAAACTCCTTCAATATTGTAAACTGTGGCAACGTTAGAGTTTACCTCACTTGTTTCCAGTCTCTGAGGGATCACTGTTCTTCATTGCCTAAGGTTCATAATCTTAGAAACATTTCATGTATTTTGTATCTCATTCTCCCTCTCTCTCTCTTTGGGTTGTTTCAGGTGGTAGGGTGGAGCTTGTCCCTGTTACTGCATCGTAGGCAGAGACAGAAATTTTTAAGTACTTTTAAAAATCACAAATATGCTTCTGAGGGTGTCCCTCGTGAGAGCATGTAGGTTTCAACTGAGAAATTTCAGGCTACTTTGACTCCTCCAGCTTTTGGATATTAAAGGAAAGTTGTAGCAACTTTGATTCAAGACAATATTTATGTACACATATTATCTTTCTTTTGAAACTTTAATATGAAGGTGTATACGTAATAGAAGCTTGTGCATTTTTTAAACGAATTGACGCTGTTTTATGATGTCATGCTCTAGTGCTGATCTTCTCAATTTGGGAAGAATTGTACAACATCAAATGGCCAATTTAAAATTAATGGTGACTTTATTGGCCCAACCAGACAGAATGACATACATAATAAATTTAATTCAATTACCTGAGATATAAAGGTCATCTTTGTATGAGGAAATTGAGCTTAATTTTTAAAAATTGAAGAAGAAAAATAATGGCTGAAACTAAACCATATGTCGAAATTATACTATGAATGAAGAAAAATCTTTACTGTCATTAAAGGCAAAGAGTGATAGTATAACATTTCAAACTAATGAAACCTAACTAAAAAACATAATCACTACTCTACTCATACAGTAAAAGCTATGCATATCAGAATCATAATTAGAAATCAGAGGATTATGGGTTATTGGAAGTGACACATGATTACCAAATATATTTTTTCTTATTTTTAGATTCATATGAATTTTGGATAAAAAGAATTAGTAAAACTGATAGTAGTAATTTCACAAGCAACCACTATCCACACTTAATTTTATTACATTCATTTGAACTAAATGATATTTCACTTTCTTCATAATGCATAAATTTGGGACATTTAATATTTGTTCCTATGCATGATGCACTGAAAAATTATTCTGACTTTACTCACTAGACGTGTTCATTTTACAGACTGCATAAGAAAATTAGATAAAAAGTACTTAAGAGCAAAGCAAAGAATTTTATATACTAGTTAATAAAAAATTTTTTTAAATCCTACTGTGCTTCTGAAAATATAACAGCAGAGTACTGGTGTGTATTATTATTTATAGGGAAAAATAGTCATGTATACTGAATTATAGACATACAGAAAACGTTCATCCTATTGTTTTCCTTCTTTTATGTATATGGCTAGTTGAATGAAAATAGTCAGTGAGTTTAAACCCATCCTCACTTACAAAATCTGTATATAGTCTTAGAAAGATGAATTAGTATTAGGTGGCAATTATATAATCAGTTATATAGCATTTCATTCTAGATTTTTAAAATCTATAAATTATAGCTTAACAAAATGATTTTTTTTTGCCCGCTGTGACTTTGAATTAAACTACTAAAGTCATTATCTAAATAACTACAATAACATATAACATATTTAAGCTTATTGAAATAACAGAGTTGTCTAACAAAATGCGAAGGAAATAAACATATAAATATTCAAAAAAAGAAAAGGTAAAATATTAAGCCCATCCAATTATCATTTTCTTAATAGTACTTCAATACAGATAAGCAATGAGCTTTACTCATGTATGGCTTGAAGCTATGATAATACAAAAATTTAGCCTACATCTGAACCTAAATCATAAATCAATCATAAATCATTCCTTACAGAATTCTCAAAGACCAAAACCAAACAAATACATTAAAATGTTACCTTCAAGTTAACGGCAAATGATAAAAATCACAGGCAAGGTACCATTCCCAATGTTACTTAAACTATACTATATAATGGGCAGGCTATGTGTTTCGAAGAGGAGCTATATGTTTCAGAGAGGAAGAAGTCAGGAATAAAAATACAATTGTAAATTGTAGGGGTTTGAGATAATTGCAAGAGGTCAAATATGCCTCTATCAGTGTATGCATCAGCTGAAAGTGAAGAAAGCTAACATTACTCAAATTCATCTCAGAGGACTACCAATTACTGTATAACTCCTATTTCAATGCTTTCCATTTTTTTAAGCCCTGTTGAATGAGGAGTATTGAGCAAAGCTATTACCTTAGTAGATCCCATCCTATTGAAACATCTCACCCTCTCCTAGAGCTTACATAACTTGATTGAAAAACATAAGGCACCTGAATAGAACAAAGAAACTGATATTTCCCCATAAAAGGGACAATAACAAAAAATGTGACACTGGGGGCCTTGGGTTCGCCAGTTCGGATCCAGGGAGCAGACTTAAGCACCACTTATCAAGCCATGCTATGGTGGTATCTGACATATAAAATAGAGGAAGATGGGCACAGATGTTAGCTCAAGGCCAATCTTCCTCAACAAAAAGAATCTGACACTCTTTGGTAGATATTTTTAGCGCTGGGTCACTATGGAGGTTTAATTCCGTATCATTAAATTAACTGAAGCTCACTGATAATATAAAAAAGCATATAAATTTAGGAGTGAATGCTGCTTAGGGAAAATAACTTATCTTTAGAATAAGTGACAATATAAAGTGAGGAAATTTTAGTGCAAAGAATAGTACGAAATTAGCAGTTATGAGAAAATTCTTTAGCTATCTATGAAAGCTGATCATTTGAAAAATGAAATATTTTTTTCTCCCTCTTAGTTTATGATATCCCTTTCACTTATCCCCTAGGAAACATTCCTTCACGAAAAGCTTTTCAAGTAGTATATCTTCATCAGTAAAAGACTTTTTTACAGCTATGGCCATGACAAATTGAAAACATGTTCCAATATTCTTTCTCACTTGCATAGTTCATCTTTTTATACAATGGTTTTTATAAAACTTGAATTTCCTAGGCTTGATAAACCATCGGCATGACACATCTTGCTGCGATATTTTCTATCTGAATTAGCATACGTTAAAAAATACTTGTTTCTCTTTCAAATTTCTGGTCTTCATTAAGCTGTGTCTGTTGAATTTCATTGCTTTGTTTCTTGCTGAGTTGCATCTTACAAACTTAACTGTTCTTCTAACAGCCCGATAACTGTCCCTGATTATTTTCCATTTCGGGATGATTTATTTTAGACACAGTGTTATTTCAGCTTAAATTTACTAACAGATCTATAGTGAGATTCTAGAATTCCTATTATTTGTCTAGAACTCTCAGATGGGAAAAGGTAAAACTCAAGCTTCCTTTAATTGAATAAAAAACAAAAACAAAAGGCCTTCACTGAGGAAAAACAATGAAGATGGCCTGGGTTGGAATCATGACACATTGGATATATGAACACCAATAATTTGATGGCTAAAGCAAAGTTACTAGGATTCTGTGTAAAGGATTAGTTGAATTAGTGTACTCCAAAGCAAAATTTTCAAATCATATGTTTACTTAAAATCTAACTTAAACTGCTTCCATATAGTTCTGAAGAACTGGATAAGGTCTCCCTAGACTATTTTAGAGTATTCCAGAGAGACACATAGAAAGAAGCCCATCACTAATGTCTAGAAACCTCACTACAGTCAAAAGAAATCTAGCTAACAGTGGAATGTCGTGCCAAGAATTGCCAATTTTAGCAAGAAACAAAGTGTAACCCATAAGTCTCAGGGGAAAAAAAAACTATACTCTCAAAAAGAGTAGATTACGTTTTAAAAACTAGAGCCATAATAGCATTTGACAGACATCTTTAATTGTGAGTACTATTCTAAGCCAAGTCGGAAGGAACTAAGGTTTCCCCTGGTGCCGGTAAAATTTGAACGCCACTAATCAATGATTCTTATCACTTGGGCTGTGCAATTCTTCTACAATAACATTCCCATGGTTAGGGACAATTAACAAAGGGAACAGCAAAGAGAAAGACAAAGACAAAGCCCATTTTAAAAGGAAATAAAGATTTAAATAGCTGAGGTGAAAATATTTAGCTATCTTTTAGGAAAAGAATAAAGCGTCTGGGTGTCTGGGATGTTAGTTCTATTGTTACTCTAATTAACAGACTTGGAATGTGTTTTTGGATGGAAACATATCCTTAACCACAACTTTGCTAGCTCCCTTTCTCTAAAGTTCACTTAACAAAAGGGCCGTTAAGAATGTTTCTATTCAGAAACTTGATTTTTTTGTGATTTGTGTTTATTGTTCACATGTTGTGGTTGTTATTACTTTCTCACCAGAAACTTTTTGAAGGAGAAAATTTAACACTGATTTTAAGCAAAAAGAGATTTGCTTAGGCATGTCTGACACCTAAAATACTCTCTCATTCACACCAACTATCCCATTCAGCAATTCTTATTCACTGACAAATTTAGAAATAATTGCTTACTACCTAAGCAGTTCATAAATATGCATTGATTTTATCAACAAACTAGGAAACTAGAGTATATTTTAATAATAAGTGCATCTAAATGTATCAAGATTACCAGCTCACATTAACGTTGTCTTTCCTATACAAGCTGGATTCTTTTATCTTAGTAAGAGAAATTTGCTTTACAATACATCAATGGTGGAAATATCTTCAAATATTTGCATAGAGAACTGTGCTAAATCGTGTTTGAAGGTTGAAATAACATATTGTAGGTATTTGAATTTCTTATATTGTGATACAAATCCACTAATGTGAAGTAATGTTATACATAAAAACAGCCTCTAATGTTTTACTAAGGGTAGTTCACTCTTTCTTTGAGAAGTCCTGGTCAATAGCCCATTCTCTCTCCCAAGGCTAATAGTAGCAGAGGAGGAGATAATTTTCTCTGATGTGTCTAAAGTTTCTGAATACAGCTTGGCCTGTTAATTCAGTCTCTCAATTAGCACTAATCAGGAAACAAGAAGTAGCAAGTGCTTTGCAAGGCATAGATCTGCTTTTATCAGGTAGAAGGGATTTTCAAAATGGGTAACTCAAGGTCTTAATTTGGTTATCCTAAAATAATCTTATAATCAAAACAGCAATATTTAGGACGTCAAGAACTGTTTTCATGATAAAATTTTTCATGACATCGCAGAAAACGCATCTTTTCAATATTTGGTCATTAAAGGAGGATTTTCCATCTAAAAATGAAAGAATCAGTATTAACGACAGATGTGTAATTCCAGAAGACCTACACTCCTGTAAGATTTGTGAGGAGAAAGGGACGGAGCACGGATGTAAGCAGTCTGTACCTCCTATTCGAAATGCTACTTGTAATTAAATCATTTATTTAGCATAGGAGGATTGCAAGATGCTAATGAAAATGTTTTACATTATTAAGTAGATACTATTTAATAATGAGTATGTTTTAGTACAGAGTAATTCTAGAAATTATCTTACTTTCTTTCTCTTTCTACCTCTGTTTCTCTCTCTCCTCCACATACTTCTCCATACCCAGGTTTCTCTCTCCTCCATCCTCACGTTATCTTTCTCCTTTCCCTTGTGCTGTCAATTCTCTCTGCCTCTGTCTGTCTCTCCCAGCTTGTTTCTCTACCCCTCACTCTCTCCCTTTAACTTGCCCTTTCTACCTTCCCTTCCCCATGTTTCTCCACTTCATCTTTACTGTACTCCCCTCTTATTTTTCACTCCCTTTCTCTCTCTAACCTCTCCACCTCTGTCTCCCTTCTTATTTCTCCTCTCTCTTTCCCCTTTCCGTTTCCCCATTTCTTTGCCCAAAAATCACAAAACTGTATGTCATTTTTTTGGTCTTTTCTCTTCTTTTTTATATACACACATAATCAAGCGTGTTCCACATCCACAATTTTTGTTTGTTTCAGCTTTGTTCAGGAACAGACCATTAAAAAATAAAATGCTGTCTTTTTCTATTGAGTGGATTATTTTTAACTCCCAAGAATATGACTTCTCTGTGAAATTCAATTACATTCGTCAAACAAGGAAAAATATTCTTTTAAACATGTTTTGCTTAATCCACCCCTTGACAAAAGACTGGATAACGCACATCTAAAATGCTTTGGGTTTTTTGTTGTTGTTTTTACCGCTAGATGTGTTTAACTAAATCATAAAATTAAAAAACCCAGATAGAAATAGCCTTAGGGGCCGGCCCCGTAGCAGAGTGGCTAAGTTTGCGTGTTCTGCTTCAGCGGCCCAGGGTTTTGCCTGTTCGGATCCTGGGCACGCACATGGCATCACTCATCAAGCCATGCTGAGACAGCGGCCCACATAGCACAACCAGAGGTGTTCACAACTAGAATATACAACTATGTACTGGGGGACATGGGGAGAAGAAGAAGAAGAAAAGAAGATTGGCAACAGTTGTTAGCTCAGGTGCCAATTTTCAAAAGAAAAAAACGAAATAGCCTTAGAATTCATACAGTACAGTACTGCCCCCTTATCTGCAGTTTCAGTTATCCAAGTTCAACCATGGTCAGAAAATATTAAATGGAAAATTCTAGAAATAAATAACTTGTAAGTTATAAATTGTGCGCTGTTCTGAACAGCCTGATGAAATCTCCCTCCAACCGACCTACTGGTCCCACCTCGGGAAAGTGAATCCCTCTGTCCAGGTATCCATGCTGTATAGCCACCCCGCCCATCAATTACTTAGTAGTACGTTATCAGATTGATTGTCGCAGTATCACGGTGCTTGTGTTCAAATAACTCTTATTTTACTTAATAATGGCCCCAAAGCACATGAGTAGTGATGCTGGCAATTCGACTATGCCAACGAGAAGCTGTAAAGCGCTTCTTTTAAGCGAAAAGGTGAAAGTTCTCAACTTAATAAGGAAAGAAAAAAAATTGCATGCTGAAGTTAAGATCTACAATAAATTTTATTACAGTATATTTTTATACTTGTTCTATTTTATTATTAGTTATTGTTGCTAATCTCTGTGCGTAATTTAAAAATTAAACTTTATCATAGGTATGTATGTATAGGAAAAAACATAGTATCTATAGGGTTCAGTACTATCTCTGGTTTCAGGCATCCACTGGGGGTCTTGGAACATGTCCCCAGTGGATAGGGGGACTATTGTACAACCCATTATGAACTCCTTCAACAGAATCCTCAGCAGGTGGCCATCTATCCTTTGCTTTTGAAATTTCAGTGTGGAGAATCTCACTACCTCATTAGATAGCTCATTTCATTTAATAGAAATTTCTTCCTTCTGATGAAATAAAATCTGTCTGTGTAAATTCCACTCATAGGTTACTACTAATTACTCCTAGTACATTAGCAGACTATTTTCAACATAATTAATACAGTCTTTCATAATTTTTTTTCTGGCAGCCCAACCTGCACATAGTTTTACTGGATCTTATTATATAAAAGTTAATTAGAACAAGCTGAAAAAGTTTCAAAAAGGTTTTCTTTCATGTCAACTTATGTTGACAGTGAATTCAAGATTAAGGATCACACATAGACACACACAGTTCTTTGCGAAGTCACACAGAATTTCCCCACATATATGTATGTATATATATTTTATGCTTAGATTTCATGTCTAAACACCATAACCATAATGAAACTTACACTATAATGGCCAACACTGGGAAGACACTAGGCCACCTTCAAAGCTTACCCACCATGCCCTCTGGTGCCAGGATCAAGGGCCAAATTAAGCCATCAAACCTAGTTCCAAGTCAGAATAAATAGTTGTCATTGTATTGGGAATTTTTATGAAAAACTAAGCCCTAAATTGCCTGGAGCTCATGGCAGGTGCACCAGCTCTGTTGCATCTGGTAGCTAAGGGCTACTGACCCCACTTCTCACTTTCAGTGACCATAAGTTGGACCCCAAGTTTTTTTTCTGATCAAGGAATAAAAATGTCTCTTTTAAGAGGATCTCTTTTTTGCCCCTACTCTTTCTTTTCCAAAATATCTTTCTCTCCTGCCTTGTCTAATTTGCTATTTTACAGAATTATGTGACTATATATCTCCCCATGGTGCCTTAGGGGAAATGATCTCCTTGGTCATTTTTTTAATATTTAAAATGAATTTCTACCTATCTCTACCAAGTTTTTTCTATCACTTTAATGCACTGAATATTCTGTGTTTCAGAGTTACCTATAAACTTTTGGGCTTGATCTAACACCTTTAAAAGAGTGTTTTGGCCTGAAGAAAATTCTCTTATTTGGGCCTATTTTCCTTTATTGTCTTTCTAATTTCTGGATTTGTTGTGAGAGATCATGTGTAAGTATTAATATACTATTAATCTGTTTTCCTACTACCTTATGGATTTCGATTTGCTCTCTGTCATTTCTAACACCCGTTTTTAAATAAATCACTCTACCATTCTCCTCAATGGAAACCATTTGTGAGCCTGCCAAGTAACTGAAGAACACATAGTAACCAACATAATTTGCATAACACTGATGGAAGTAAAGTAGTACAAAAAGCTAACCAACTTTCTGGGAATCAAACTCGCTAGAGCTGACTAAATCTTTACCATATATCACTCTATATAGATTCTTGGCATCTGTTTGAACAACTGAAGTCATTTAACATGCTAATTTCTACTTCATTTCCTTTGCATTTTCTCTACTATGAAGTTAATTTCATTAATCCCCCCAGATTTCTATTTTTAATAGCGTGTATGAGTCCTTTATAAATGTACTTTTATAAATATTTATAAATGTATAAATAAGAACGCTATCAGCTTTGCTGACTAAGATGGCCATGATAATCAACAAAGATAATTAAGCCTGGATTTCACCAGCCAGCCTGCCTGGGCTTGACTTCTAGCTCCATTACTTCCTATGTTGGTGATGTTGGGCAATTTACTTAGTGTTTCTGGCTTTTGTTTCCTTCCCTAGAAAACAGGATATAAAGAAACGTATTTCATAGGGCTCTTGTGTTATACATATTCAAGTGCTTAGATTAACACCTGGCACGTAGTAGGAACTCAATAAACATTGATCACCCTCTTTTTAGACTATATACGTGACCATCAGATGGACTATAAATGTAATATGTTAGCTACAACTAAATACAAACCAAAAAATTCACACCAACTATCAAAATGATTGAAATGATGTTATGAATTATGAAGACCTGGTCATTTGATTTTTTTGGAAAAATTGCTAAATAGCATTGATTTTATCAGAATTTGAATTTATTACTTCATCTTATAATTCAAATTTACTAAATTATAGAAAATACACTTTTCATTATGGTCTAGGCTAGGCACCATTTAATCACATTTGGTTTACGGTTCTTAAGGTTTTTAACTCATAAAAACATCTATAAGACATCTGTATATAAGGGATTACCTAAATAAGAATTTACGTACATACACTATATCTAAATATTTGATTCATTTGCTCCTATTTAATTTTGGTTCATTTGCTTATGCAATTACTTTTTCCCCCTAATCTATCCATGGCATTTGATTAATTCTATGATATCCCAGAGTAGTGAATTCCATAAGTTTACATATGCTATTTAATGTCAGTTTCAAGGATATTATATCAGAACACGAGACTTGAAAAGATCAACATCCCTCTGTCTCATTTTCAGAGGATGTATCATTTATTATGAACTCTAACCCATGACATTTACATTCTCAGCTAGGATATACCAGTCATTCATTTCCTGCTATGAAGACATTTGCTCACACACAAAACCACTAATAGTTGAATTGCAATTTGAGGGTGTCTGAAAGTGTACTGTCTGGGCAAACTCCTGTTAAATTTAAAGTTCAGTAAATGTAATAAAATCCTTATTTCCTTCCTCTCAGAGTAATATTTGCATTTGATTTAGGCTCCAAATTTGTTTCTTGATTTACAGTAATTATTTGTATATCTCATCGTCTGATAAAATTAATCATAGCTCTTTTAGCATTGTCTCTATTCAAAGTAACCACTCCTTATATAATATATATAAATAAATGATGCTCCTCAGCATACTATAAGGCTACGTTTTTACTATAGGTGCCTGCAAAGAATGCAAACCGCAAGAACCAAGTTTGATTAGGTTGTTCATTTTACAAAACCCCAAGATAAATAGTTTCGTCTTTTTTACATGCATAGTGAGGGAAGTGTTACTCAGTGCAGCAGTCAAGAACATATTCACAGCCTGCTGTCAGTAGTGAGTACAGATAAGGGGAATCGCTAAAATAAACCTTGAAACTTAATTTCCAGTCTAGGTGTCTGTTTGCCTCAACATTTTTATTTTTAACTGAAAAATAGGTTCAGAGAAATATATGTGCTTTTATCCAGCCATTTACTTGGACTATAAATTAGAGTAGGCCTACACTTTAACACGACAGATTATTAATACTGTCCTGGTAACTATGGGGCCCTGAGTACAATCCTTCCTTCTTCACACCCTTTTGAAATATGAGATTTACTCATGTCTAAGCCAATACCTAATTAAGTAGCAGATCAGAAACTGCAAGCAGATTCTGTAAGTGTTATATTGCTTCTCCTAGCATTCTCAGAATACTTCCCCCCCCCCCTATTTTCCCTATCCACCATCAGCGATCTGCAATGGGGGAAATTCTCGGAAAGGTTATGACAGATATCAAGGGTATGTTGCATGAGTTTAGACAAGTCATTTGACTTCTCTGGTTTCCTGACATTCCATATCAATAAAGTGAAGGAACTAGACAAGAAAGCCCTTCTAGTTTTGTGAGTCTAAAAATCTCCACCATGTACATTGTTTACATCAGTCACATCAGAATAATTTTCTTAAATCTCCTTTGAAAGGCAGTATGCTTAATGGTTAAGAGCATGATGTCTAGATCCAGAAAGCCTGGATCCCTTCCTTACCACTTGCTAGTTCTAAGACCTTCAACAAAATATCTAAACTCTCTGTTCCTCAGTTTTCTCATCTATGAAATGGGAAAGATAATGGAATCTATATCATACAGTTATCGTGAGAATTAAATGAATTGACATATGTAAAGCACTTAGAAAAGTCTTTGACACTTAGTTGGATGGTGAATTTGTTATGTTATCTAACTGCCAGTGACAACAACCTGGAATCATATTGACTACATTATCACTATTTTTCTGAGCATTTCCCAAAAACATTGTTTTGCATTGAAGAACATTCAGATATTTAAGACAAATACGTGGCATGTGTGTGTATTAATTTCCTATCACTGCTGTAACAAATTGCCACAGACTAGAGACTTAACACAATGGAAATCTGTATTATAGTTCTGGAGGTCAGAAGTCCAATACGGGTCTCGCTGGGCTAAAATCAAGGTGTCAGTAGGCTCTGTTCATTTCAAAAGGCTCTGGAGAAGAATCCTTTCTCAGCTTCTATAGGCCACTCACATTCCCTCGGATTTCAGCTCTTTTCCTCCATCTTCAAAGCAAGCAGCAGTCAGCGCATCCAGCTTCCCATCACTATGACTTCCTGCTCTGCCCCTTTAAGGAGACTTTTGATTACATTGGACCCACTTGGATTATTCAGAATACTATATCTATCTGAAGATCAACAGGTTAGCAACCTTAATTCCATCTGTAAACTTAATTCTCCTTTGCCACTAAGGTATTATATTCACAGGTTCCAGGGATTACAACATGAACATCTTTGAGAGTACATTATTCTTCATCGCACAGCATCTATTTTTCACATTGAAGCCCAGAAAATACGAATTTGATTTTTATTTTCATTAATTCAAGAACCTGTTTCTTTTGATTTAGAATTTCCAGAAAGTGTTCTTTTTCACAGTCTATGTCCAATTCTAGGTCCTCTGAATCTGGTTTAAGGGTTAGTTAAGACATACTGTCCATCACCTGCTTTTGCTAAAGAATGTGTGCTGCAAAAGTGTTTTTAAGCTCTGAAAAATATTTACGATAGAGACTTAAGATTCTGTCACTTACAATATTTTCAGAACTGCTACTATAGTCTCAAAATCAAGGGCATGGACTGCAGGGCTAAACTGACTTGGTTTAAATCCAAGCTTTACCATTTACTAGTCATGTCATCTTCAACAAGTCACTTAACCATGCTGTGACTCAGTTTCGTAATATGTAAAACAGAATTAGACATTGTGCCTAAATTGGATAATACATACCAATAGAACAGGACCTAGCACTCGGTTAAGAGCTATAGACCTGTTACCTATTATTACTACATTATAGTGAATTTTGAAATTATCTACTTAAAATGTCTAATATAATAATATGCATTACTAACGTTAATAGTAATAGAGCTTGACTGATTTCACAACTGCTATGTTATAGAACAAAGACTCCCTTAAAAATGGAAATTTTATACGTGCCTCTGTAACATCAAGTATAGACTAAAATAAAGGCCGTTACCATATGACAGAAAACACTGAGTCATAAAATGGCTGAGATATTATGCGCTATCATCTTCAAAATGGAAGGACATCAAATATTTCCAAGGAGAGAGATGCTCTGGGTGCAAGTTTGTAAATGGAAAATTCAGCCAAAGACCAACGACCACTGGAGGCTCTCTGGCAAATTTTATTAGTAACTTTTTGGGTGATATTTTGACTCTGGAAATCCATATAGCCAAAAGCATTTGTAAATCTAGAAAATTTTCAAGTGTGTACTTTTGCAAGCACTCAGATTTTGAAATTACAGACTAATTAGTGTAACTGTCTATATGAGTCTCAATTGAGGTTTACCTATAATTTTAGCGGGTAAAACAGAATCTACGTGATTCCAAGATTTCCTAAGACGGAATTTTTCAAATTATGAACAGTAGAATTATAGCTAGTGGGAGAAAAAATATTAAGAAGAAAGCAAGCTAAATCCAGAGATTTTTTTCTACAAGAATATGTTTTTCTCATCGCTATGTTCATACAAAAACGTAAATAACAAATGCAGTATAAAATGTCTCAAATGTCAAGAAAGCATCAGAAAGCAAATTACAACAACAATAAAGACCAAAAACCTTTAATTTTTTTGTAGACTGCCAGATTTCACTCCCTTTACTCTTACTCCTAGCAATTCAGTGGGCAATTTGGCATCATTTTACATATTCATTTTCCTCTTAAATTGAAAGAAATATACTGACTGAGCCAAACTCCTTGTAAAATTTCATTGCCCTTTGTTTTCAATTGTTTACTGAACGCAAAATATAAGTTTGAATTATTTAACACAGAAGAGACTTATTGAGGGCTCTAGAGAAAACTCCTCTGGTACAATATAGTACGCCCCTATTTTATTCACCATTGCACAGAACATCTATAAATGGCCTCAATGCTTGCACAGTGCTATAGGGCTCATTCCCATTATCCCTGAGCTGTGGTTACTTCAAATGCTCTGCTAACCGTTCTGTGCTCTAACATGCTCTGGAGGAAAATCTAAATGTTCCCACAAAGTCAAAGAGGAGTCCCACTAATGAAATTAAGTGAAGGGGATAAAATGTGTTTTTGTCAAAGTAGGCCCCTTAAGCTAAACTTTGGAAGGTGATACACATGGATTATTCAGTAGAAAAGCTTTTAATTAGTATTACTTTACACTTACTCCGCAAAGGGCAAAAATAATCAAAACAGTCCATCAGCCTTGTTGAATGTGTAACTAAGGAAGTTTTCAACAGAGTTCCCATCAGTTGTCTACTTTAAAAGTACCTGAAATTTAATTTAAGACAAGTCACAAGGAGTGGCTAATCAAATTCTTTCAGAGGAAACATACTTTTTCCTTTAATACTTATAATGAGTTATTTTTATCAAACCCAAACTTCATTCTTTTTCTTTCTAATGTTTGTTTCTTTCTTTCCTGATAGAGTTCTCTTTTTCTCAGTACCTCACTCTTTAAGTCCTGGTTGTGGAGTGTAAAGTGGCTTGAAAACAACAATTTCCAAAAGCTTTGGTCAGGGCATAACGACAGAGAAAACATACGCAAATATTCTGCCTCTGCCTCAATATTGATTTCTAACCAGCCTTATGTGTTAATGTAATTGCTTTAATGCACAATTGTCTACAGCTTGAAAACTGGAATCAACCCACATCACTCTTTCACTGCAACGCCCAAAACATTATTGATTCAAATATTGTCTCTAAAAACAAAGACAATCCTTTTTTGAGACTTCAAATTTAATTTAAAGACTGTGTGACACTAGGTCAGTGCTGCCATCAGCTGAACATCAACTGACCTTGACAGCCTGACATTTTAAACAGGCGGTTGGTAGTGATTGACTCACCAGAGAACAGCTCATTATTTATAGTGCTATCTCTTACTGAACCAACTTGATTCTGATCTGAGTAGTTTTCAGCTGCACCTGAGCAGTGTAGGATTACAGATCCCTACTGAATTGAAAAGTAAGCTGTTCCTTTGTGTTCCCTAATTTTAGGGCTTTCATTTTTGTCGGTCTCCCTGAAGGATTTGTATCCCTTTCTGTGGGTGATATCCTATCTACACTGTCCGAGTAGGAAGTTCTGCTGGTACATGCACTTCTCTTAAGTCTGTATTGTCCTGAATTCTTTTTTTTTCTTCTGCTTTTTCTACCGAAATCCCCCAAGTACATAGGTGTATATTTTAGTTGTGGGCCCTTCTAGTTGTGGCATGTGGGACGCAGCCTCAGGATGGCCTGATGAGCGGTGCCCAGGATCCGAACCAGCGAAAACCTGGGCCGCCAAAGCGGAGCGCGGGAACTTAACCACTCAGCCACGGGGTCGGCCCCTGGAATTCTTTTTAATATTTCAAAAGAGAGAGAGCCCGAACGACAGTGGTTGTTTGAGGAAATCATTTATCATATGACTATGGTAAATTTAAAAAGAAAGCCTCATACATGGATTCATAAAAATCAAGTTGATCTTCCAAGAGGTTTAATAAAGCAAAAATTCGCTGAAGTAATTGAGAAATTTTGTAGAATAAAAGTGGAAAATCTACCATTTGCAGAAAATGTGAAAAAAACATATTTTCCGTAAATATTCCCATATTAATGCTCCTTGAACACATTTCAGACTGAGTAGAATGCCTCTTGATCAACTACATCTGCATACATCTACATACAGCTACATACATCTACATACATCTGCGTACACCTCCATACAGCTACATACATCTACATACAGCTACATACATCTACATACATCTGCATACAGCTCCATACGGCTACATCTACATCAACTATAACTACATAGATCCATAATTATCTATTATTATTATTACATGTCTTTTTCCTCTTATTCCCCAATATTTGGGTGCCCTGTAAAATTACATTCTTCTTGGAAGGTAAAGATATATACATTGTGTTGGAAAAATTATGCTTAAAATCAGCATTTGAACTGAAATTTCAATTAATAATGTGCAGCATTCTGCTTGTGCCATCACCCAGTAAATGTAAAACACTTTTATATGTGATCTCTCTTCAAGATCAAAACAATACCGTGAGAAGTTGCAGCAAATATTAAAAGGCACTTTTTTTCCCAAGAAAGGAAACTCAGTCTAGGAGATTGAAAGAGTTGACGAAATTCACAGTGCTATTAGTGGCAGAGTCAGAACTGAACTCAGTCTTAAAAGGCTCTAAATGCAATGCCCTCTTTTGTATACAACCCTCCAACTTAAAAGCAAGTACCATGTCATGCACACTGAGATTTTAAGCAACAGTAATCAGAGTAACAATAATAACGATGACACTTTCCTTAACTCTCCATCCTAAGCACTCAGGTGCATGCGCACGCATGCATGCCCACACACACCCCATTATAAGGAGACTTAAGTTGACTATTTACTAAGTAGTAGTTTCACTGGGAAGGCCAAAATGCTGACTAAAATGTGGTAATGATATATCATAATCAGAGCAATTGGGTAACAAGGTAAGCGACAAGTAAACAGTAAGAAAGAAATATGAGTAGAGAGGTGATTGATTAACTACAGCGATGAATGAATCAACAAATTTAACTTCAGATACATCTAAGAATTAATTAACCAAATATCTCAAGGCACGCTTTCTCTCTGCAAAGCATGTAATTCCAGATATTAAAAGTAACTCTCCTTTTATTGGAAGACCAGATCCCTAGGGCAAGACTCTATGCTCAATAATATTCCACAGATAACCCCTTCTCTCTGCAAGATAAATTTAGGAACAAACATTATATTTGATTCTTTCTGTTCCTTCACTTGCTAATACATCAAAAACTAACGAAAAAAATCTAACAGTAAAACTAAGATAGCAAGGCAAACAACAATTTTGAATTCAATACTCCACTAACAAAAAGGAACTTATAGTTAGGTCTGTAACTCACTAGAAATTTCTGGATAAAGACCTCAGTTCTCTGTGTGATTTAGAATGGGAAACTATGTTTGCCGACAGAAATATATCACCTTCAAGAATTTTGCAAAATATATTAGATTTTACACATAGAATATTCTCTTACTAATTACAAACTATCTTCCCAGATAATAAGATTCTAACTGAATGTTTTATAGAATTACAATTTAATTTATATATTAAAATACACGTACTTCATGAAAGATTCTCATAAGTTTCAGTTAAATGATTTAGTCCCTTCATTTTGTAATACACCAAAATTTTATGAATAAAGAATACTATTATAAAATAAATGTGTTGCCTTGAATTGTTATTTTATCAGAAAGTTTAAAGATTCCCTATAAGTTTCTTAATATTTTCAGTCCAAATTAGCTATTGCAATCCTAGAGTCAAATTATAAAATCTATAACTTCTATAGAACAAAACTCTAGTAAACAGTTTTAATTGCTTCTAGATGAATATACTCTACAGATTGCATCTATTACAGTTTGGTTGTATATTATAGAAGATAAGGAGATCTCGAGAAACAGCTACAGATTTTGGGTTGGAGTCCGACCATGGAAGATCTTAAATGCAAGACGAGGAAGTTTGGAATCTCTTCATTTAGTGATGAGAAGGTTGAAGTAGAGGATGATATTATCAGAACATGACTATAGGAAAATGATTCTGATACCAATTGGTTGGATAGGTGGAAGAGGTGACAGCTTAGAGCCAGGGAAATCATTTAGGAAACCATTTTAATAATTAAGATCAAAGCCAATGAAAGTGTATGCTTTACTTAAATACAAAAAAGAATTACAGAAAAATAAGAAAACAAGTGCCTGAATTAAGATGGTGGTACTGGTCATGGAAACATGTGAGCTATTTTAGAGTTGGAATAAAGAGAACTTGGACTTAGGTAGGTATGAAGGTAATGGAGAAGAATGTTTACCATCAAAAGTTATTACTACTTTTAGTATCACTTCAATAATATCAGAAGCCCATTAAGTTTATGATTAAATTTCTATAAATGAAATAAAATTAAATAAACAACTATACAAACACATCTTAACAAAAGTTAAACATATATATAGGAATCCCAAATTAACTTTCTAGCTTCATACGAATGGATGTATCTTGGCTGTATGACTCTTGTGCTTTTGGACTCTTACATGTAAATAATTCACATAATTTTTAGGGCCTGAATTGAGAACTATAAGATCACTTCTTATATTTAACTCAAGGATGCTTTTTAATTCAATGCTAATTTCAGAAATTTATATTGTCATATTTTACTCAAAATCAACTCCAACAATAATTGAAAGATAAAACAACTTGTGGGAAACCAAGGTTAAAGGCAATCTCATTGGCCTGATTGTATATGTTTAATGATTTTACAGGAATCCATATGTCACCTATCAGTGATGAAGAAACTATCTTTAGAGAACATAGACAGTAGATGGCTGCAGTCTGAGTTCAGATAATTGTTTGCATAATGTTACTTGCTTACACCATAATTGGAAAGAAATATTTGAATATGTTTGATACTTCAGTTGAAAATAAATCTACTTAAAAATACACATATACACATTGGAATACTTAAGGTCTATTTATCCTCAAGTACATTTATTTTTACTTAATATTGCATTAAAATGATAATTTATTATTTGATCATAATTTTAGTATATTTTAATTGAATTTATAGTTATTATGGAATTTGTTCTATCAACGTCTTCTAGATTCAATTTATGAAATTCTAACTTATGACATAGTTTTCGAACTATATTTATTTATATATATATTGGCCTCAAAATATCCTCGCCCTCTCCTTTTGCTATCAAAATTAGCTAGACAATTTTTCAAAATAATTAGCCTCCTTGGCTGAATATTAAAAGTTATCAAAACTTTTTAAAAGTTGCTATATATTAAAGGAAAAAGCACTAAATTAATGGATCTTGTACCTTATAATTGTTTACTGGACTATCAACTCATCTTGGGAGGTGCACAATTCTTGGGGGGTGCACAATGTATATATCTTTGTATTCTAAGCACCCAACATGATAACTGGTACAAAACAGATCCTCAGTACATACCTTAGATGTTTTTGAATGACTTGTAATAATCCAAGAAATTTTCAGTCCCACTAATGTATATCATAGACAACAAATTTGCTTCATCCTTTCTGTGGGATAGATTTACCTCTAGAAAGTTACCAAACAATTGGTTTGTTAGTGGCGGTGCTGTGGAGTTGATTCTGACTCCTAGCAACCCTGTGTTCAGCAGAGCGGAACCCTTCCTGATCTTTTATCATCATCCTCTCACCTTCCGGTTCTATATCAGACAACATTCCACTGCTAATCACAGGGTTTTCATGGCCAATTTTTTCAGACGTGGGTGGCCAGTCCTTATTCCTAGTCTTTCTTAGTCTAGGCGCTCCACTGAAATCTGACCACCATGGGAGAGCTTGCTGGTATTTGAAATTATCAGTGGAATAGCTTTCAGTGTCACAGCAACACGTGGCTGCCATAGTATGACAATCAACAGAGGAGTGGTGTGGGTCCCTAACCAGGAAGGAGCCAGAACCAAGGCCCCAATGGTGAGAGTGCTGAATCTTAATACTAAATCACCAGGGCTGGCTAAAACAATCAAAAAAGATATGGAAATTGTAAAGTGCAAAAATATCTTGTGGTTATTTAAAGAATACTGATTTTAATCATTGAAAATTTCTAAATGATTTGATTGGAAGATGTAAAAGTCTACTTACATTGCTAAATGAAATAATTCCGAAAGTGTATTGCATTTTCCAAATCATTTTTCACATTAATTAGTCATGGGGTGAGATTGTTCACAGAACTGGAACAGATATAACTACCTAAAAATTCATGATTCACAAATCGCTCTGTGTTAAGTAAAGTCACTTCTTTAAAATTACTGCTTTAGAACATTTACTTTCATTATTTTAATGGTGGCTTCTCCATTTCAATTTTCTTAGTAGGTTAACAATGTTATAAATACAGTGGTTAAATTTATGAAAGTCTAAAGTATGTAAAACCAGTTTCCAATAATAATACTATAATTTCTTTTTACTTGTTCCATCCTACTTAAATATGACACATTGCATTAAAATGATATGAAGATTTACCAAAAAACAATTAAAAGTAAATATTCCAGTGGAAAAGAAATGAGTTAGTAATAGCAGATTTTTCTACCAGAAGTATTGTACAGCATTAGAATTTCATAAATTGAAATCACTATTACAAAATCCATGATAAAATCTGTTCATCTACTACAATGTTATATAATTTTTACTAAATAGTGTTACCAGAGAAACTCATATTTACATGTAATCAAGTATCCCAAATGTCCCAAACATATTGCAAAAACACATAATTCTATGCTCTGCCTGGGTAATACTACAAAACGTATGCAAATTACCTTTTATGTTCCCATGATGCAAAGAAACTAGATGCTTGAAGTCATCAAGAAGTTTAGCATTCCACCGACAAAGCATTATTCCCTCAATCTATTAGGTGATATAAACTGAGAATACAGAAACACGTAAGACAAAACCGGCAGACCCCATAGATGAGTGCCACTAGCGCCAAGCTTAATGAAGATGTGATGCTTCCCCTTTCATCTCTTTCCTTTCTTGAATATTTATTTTACAGACGATAGTTTACTTGTGAACACGCAGCCTTATCTTTTGAGTAGAGCTGAAATTATTGCTCATTAGTAATGGGGCACAATACATACCATCTCTATTTCTTGCAGAGTTATCTGTTGGACTAAATCTCTCATTAACTTCGCCAGAGAACACACAATGGTATATTTTGTTTATTCTTTATTCACCTGAGGTTGAAATAAAATGGAAAGCCCCTGAAAAATTAACGGTACATACTGAATTATTCAGAGTCCACTTTACTTCAGAGACCAGTTTGGTTAAAATCAGAACATTTAGAACCGAATAGAACATTTTCACCGAATACCTTTGTGACAGGCTTTTTTAGAATTTTTATTTTTAGAATTCTAAAATAACTCTCTCTCAAGATATATGTCCTAATCTCTGATACTGTGAATATGACAAGATGCCTGTGATTATGTTAAATTGTGGCAAAAGGAATTTTGCAGATGCAATTAAGGTTACTAATCAGTTGATTTAGAGTTCATCAAAAAGGAGATTATCTGAATGGGCCATATCTAATCACATAAGCCCTTTAAAAGCAGAGAATTTTCTCTAGCTGGTGGCAGAAGAGGATGCTGGAGAGATTCAAAATGTGAGAGAGATTAAACTTGTGGGAGGTATCTCCACTGGGGAGATAAAGAGGACTAAGGACCTAAGAGTGGCCTCCAGAAACTGAGTGGTCTCTAGCTGACAGTCAGCAAGAAAATGGGACCTCAGTCCAAGAACTAAATCTTCCCAAAGACCTGAATGAGCTTGGAAACAAATTCTTCCCCAGAGACTCCAAATAAAAGTTAATCTGGCCAAGAGCTTGAAGTTGGCCTTGTGAGACGCTAGGCAAAGAAGCCAGTCAAGACTGCGTGAACTTCTGACCTACAAAATTGTGAGAGAATAAATGAGTAGTTTTAACTGCTAAGTTAGTGATAATTTATTACACAATCACAAAGACTAATGCAGTATTTATTCCTTATAGATAAGGAAACTGAGTCCCAGAGAGGTCTACAAATATAAAATGATATGCTTCTCTCTTCATTCTCCACCTTCCACTCAATGCACTTGCATTGTGTTCTTCTATTGGCGACTTTCTATGAATTTCACAAAACAAAAATATCTAATTATTTTTAAATAGTCAAAAAACTGGCAAGGAAATAAAACATGAATTACTGAGTTATCAAATGTACTAATGTGGGAATTATTGTCAGACATCTCCATGCTCTAATTAATTGAAACCACTTTACTTTTAGCCTTGGCAGTAAGATACTGATTAGACTCCCCATAGGTCCAAAATCTTTGGATGCTCATAATAGCTTGTCTACATATATATTCAATTAATTATTTAAAAACAACCTCTAGAGATAAGCTTCATTACTCTGACTTAGCTAGCTTCATTATTTCATATTGAATGAACATGCAAAAGTCCCTACGTGTTTGCAAATTTCGGAAATAAATATAAAATCAACTATCTTTGTATAGACCTAAATGAGCTTTAAAAATTACATCGTATCAAATTAATGGGGTTTCAGTAATCCTATTAAGGAAAAGAGAAAGTGCTGATGTGACTCTGGAATCTGTCATTTGCTTGAGTTAGCAAGTGTTTGTTCTAAATAGTTCCTCAGGCATAAGAAAAAGATCAAATTATGGCTATATTAGAATCATGCAGCAAAATAAAACAGAAAAATTTAAGTAAACCTTCAGGATGTGTCCAAATACCAGGTTATTTGACATTGTGTGTGTGTGTGTGTGTGTTTGTACATGTATCTTTATGTATGCTTCTTAGCATTGTCACTGGTAAAATAAAGGTGAATTAGGTGATGTGAGTCAAGGAAGTAGGTTAGTGTCTTGGAAAAAATCACTGAACTAGGTAACAGTGAGGAAATTTGACTCATCTCTCATGAACCCTATTTCCCAGGCTGTTTTCTCTTACATGATCTGCAATACCCCTTTCCACTTTATGGATGCATTTTACAGGTGGGCTTAATAAGCTGCCTTTGCTTACGTATAAGATTTTTTTCTTTCAGTTATAAACCCTACTCCTCTTCTGTAATTAGATCATTGATAATGATTATAGCATTATAATGTTCAAGATTATAAGAAGAACACACCAGTAATTTTTAGTCTGTGGAACTTGAGTCTTAACTATCTTCCTTTTGATTCTATACACCTTTGACACAAAATGTTTTATTTTGTTCAAAATGTTCAGGCTCTCAGTTCATCTTTAAGATCTTGAATTTTCACTTTCATGGACTATGACATAGAAGGATCTGATTTTTGTGGCAATAAATCATTATTTTTGAGAAAATGCTTTCCACTGTTGTGTGCATCTGTATTTCAGTGCTTGGGAAACATGAACATACTAGTACACCTGGTGCCAAGAGTACTGAGCATATTAACTGAGGACACTTATTTATAATATTCATTTTGTTCAATCAAGTATGACCATTTGCTCTCATAAGATTAAAATTATTGTTTAAGTAAAGCAATAAAAAGAATTAAGATTCTATATGTCAGCTTCAATGTACCAGGGCCAGGAGTAAGTGAGATAAGGAGGTTTCTCTATCAGGGTACTTACATGACCTTAAGAGTGAGCATCTCTAAATTTTGTGCCCTAGGCACCTCACTGACGTCAACCTAGTCCCTGCCTTATAATGTACATTAATGGATTTCTATATTACTTAATTTTGCGTCACTTTTTCTGTTAAGACATTATGGCAAATGGCAACTGCAGATGTATAAAATTGCCATGTATGTACATATTTTCAGTATTTGACAAAAAGGACAAAAATGTGATATCTTATACAAAGTGTATTTGAAGGTACCAATAAATGTGTTCACCAAACACTTTCTTTCAAATGATGGAACATTTATTTTTAATATGAATGACAAGATAGTAGATTTTTCCCTGGACATGGGAAGAAGGTTTAACCTAATATAATTATGGAAATGGCCATGCATATGTAGCAGCAATAAAGAAAGAATCTAACACTTATCAGATTGGATTAGCTTTACAGTACCTTTGGCATCTTGTGACTTCACTTCCATGTAAATATCCTTAAAGGTTATAGACTTACGAAAAGGTGTGTTTGAAATTCTGATAATAAACTTTTATTTAGAACTTCTGAAATAAAAAAATAGCTTCAAAGTCTCCCAAAATATTCCAGTTTTTATTCTATTTTTAGCTTTCTTAAAATAAATTGCAAATAAGTGATAGTTGTATGAGGTCAATATGGAACTATTTTGATAGGGTTTTATGAATTTTATCTACTAATGATGTATGGTGTAAAAAAAAAAAAAGCTAGTCCAACTGCTTTATGCATCATTAACTGAACCAAGTAATTATGATTTAGGGAATAAGATGAGAGTGACTTTTTAAACTAAGGTCAGATACTTTCAAGGAAAACAAAGTATGTGTTTGACATTGTTGTACTTTGTAAACTAGATAGTGATACTGGTAAACGTAATCTGATATAAAAATCCTTCCAATCTTTCCTTCCAGGTTGTTTTTATATTCTTACAGCTCAGCGGGTAATGTCCTCTGTGAGGTTTGCAAATGCCAATATTGGGATGTGACTTATTTTAGGAAGTCAAATGGTGTATATCTAAAGCTGGTGAAAATGTTATTTGTTTGTTTGTTTTGATAAGTACTTGTATGAAGAATTAAGAACCTGCTTAAATCTGTAGATGAATGTTTCTACACAGGGCAACTTGAGCTTTCCTATAGTAACATTTTATTGTAAATGCAAATCACCAATTTCAAAATGCAAGGTATTTTGGCTGGGCCTATAAAAAGAATATATACCAAGTTCCATATTAGCGTCAACCTCTTCCAACTTCTAATTTCTTCTTTCCCACCTTAGGTAGCCTTTACTGAGAACTAATAAGGACCAACAAGGGAAACATAAGTGTTGTTATTTGTATTGCTTCACATAAAGTGAAACCTTATCATGATGATATCCATAGAGAAACTAGAGATAGAAAGGCCAATGTGCTCATCGGCAGTCTTTTCAGATTAGTTGGAACACTTTGTTTCACTGACAGATGCTGTAAAACATGTACATTCCAGCGATATCTTGATGAAACTGGCTTAACTGGCTGAGAACTATTGGGCAATGACTCTCTGCAAGCCGAAAATATGAGGTGTTATAAAACAGGCATTACTGAAGAGTGAAATTACCTTAGAACTGGCAATCTCATCATATAACGTGCCATCTTTACAGACGAATTAGGAAATGAATGTGACACACCAGTTTCCAAGGTCTCTCTTGAACTGAAGGTTTCAACTATTTATTAGGCAATATCAAGTAAGATTCTGAATCTAGTGAGGCATCAGAAAGATTGCAAAATTCGATTTTTTTGGCCTGAATTACTCTCCTTTGAAGTCAGCAAGCCATAATAAATGCCTGCACCTTCTTAACGTTATATCAGTGAGACTTTTTTCAAACCAGCGAAACACTGCAAAACCTTTAAGGAAATTCTTTCAACATATGAGATGTCATATATATTTTTAATGCATTTCCCTTTGGGTGCTTTGAGTTTCCCATGACTGCGAATGTTTAGAAGGTAGGACATGTTAACAACATCTGAGCTACCAAAGGTGATAGAAGTAGAGGATCAAAAAGGAGAGGTCAATATTTTTACAAAGTAGTTATGGATGGCAGCATCTAATTGTTCAAAATAGTCTTATCCTTTTTTCTTTAAATGTCATTTTAAATTTATTTTTTCCAAAAAAAGTGACTTAGCTAACAGAAAACAATACAGTTTCTACTCAGCTTTAACTTGGATACAAATTTGGCAGCAAACAATTTGGAATAGCTTGTTTTGAACAGGCCTGTGTAAAATTGCCTCTTCTCAAAGGAATGAAATGGCTTTTATAATGTGCTATTTCCTACTTATCTTGAATGTTATGTACAGTTTATTTTAGAATTACATAACTGTGTAATTGTTTGAAAAACTGGTAAAGAAATAACTAAAGTGAATAAAGTTGTCCTTTACATTGGCGACACATTATATTTGTTTTTTTAAAATATAAATTGGAAAGCATCAGTACTAGTTAAAACCGTGGCAGCATAAAAACTTGGATTTGTCTATTACAATAACTTTAGATAAAGGTTTGTGTGCGTGTTTGTTAAAGGTGGTGTGTGCCTGTATGTGCACGTGTGTACCAATGGTTGCTCTTTGGAGAATAGAAATACGGAAATTCAGAAGCCCACTCAGCAAATAAAAAATAAACACTAGATTCATTGTACCACTATCTAAAGATTAGTTATTTACAAAACCAATAAAATCAGTTTAATACTTGCTCGTATTTTAAAATTATACTAGTGAAAGTAGTTTAGTAGTACACGATTTTTATACTTCCACCTGCCATGCTATTTTAATTTATTTTAAATGGAGAATTACACACTATACATTGCCTGCATGTCATTGAGTTAGCAGAGCTACCTAAAGTTTATTTCTTGGGCAACAAACAGTGTGCTCATGAGCACTTTAACGGTGAAAATGCTTTTCTGGCAAAATTATTCTTGATTTTCCTCAAGGAGACTTACCCTTCTTAGAAAAAAAAAAAAAAGAACAATGGAAAAGCAAAGTTAATCTTTGCTCCAAAAGTAGTTTTGTGTTTGATTTTTAAATAGGGATTTCATAAAGATTTGTTAGTCACTTTCTAGGAATCTAACCAATGGCATGATTCTTCATTGATTTAATGAATTCTTATGATTACATTAAATAAATAAATAAACACACAAATATTTCCTGAGTGCTTATGTGCCGAAAGCTGAGCTATTTACTGGAGATACAAAACTAATAAAGACATTGTGTCTGCCCTACAAAGCTCAGTCTAGTGAGTAAGCTTATTAATGAGCAGTGTTTCGAATATGTGGATGAGGATTCATCTAAAGGATGTATGCTTGTGTTCAGTGATTATCACCCCTGCTTGCACATCCAAATCACCTGTTAAGCTGATAGAAAATAAAGGTAGCTAGGCTTCAGTTCAGACCTACTCTATTAGAATCTCATGGGAGAGATTCTGACCTCTGCATGTAATTTTAATGCACAGCCAGTGTTGTGAATCACTGGTCTAGACAGTGATCAAATATAAGGTCACTTTTATCAAAATGGTTAATATACTGAGTCAATAATGATTCAGCTTTTTTGTTTCATTTTAGTAGAGGGAAAGGGTGAAGTTCTCTTTACTCAAGTAAAAACAAATTGGGAAAATGCTGAAGAAACTTCACTATATAATTACATATTAGATGGTTTAACTGCCCATGCCTAACACAGAAAATAAAGATTTCAATATTCTGAACTTCATTAAAATAAGATTTAAAGTAATCTCTACATATTTATGGGAACTTAATGTCAACTTCTAAAGCTATTTGTAAGCTAAAAATATCTTCTTTATTACAATGTTATATACCCGGGTCAACTGCATTATACTTTTTTCTAGTCTTGAATATGCTAGCCTTTATTTTAACTATGGCTCAACAATTTAAAGACATTGCATATACATTGAAAAACATATCCTGAATTGTACTTCTTCTATGTGAATTCTCTGAAGCATTAGTTTTGAGGTATAAAAAATGACGAGTGACTAGTTACATGCATACAGATTAAGAAGTAATGAGCTGTAAACATGCTTCATTTTTGTAGAAATCACACAGAAAAATGCACTATAAAGTATATGGACTTTTTTTTCTTTTCTGACATTGTACTATGGCACAGTTAAATACATAGAAAAAGGCACAATTAAGTTTATTTTAAAAAAATTAAAAGTTTCAAATCCTGAGAAAATTAGTTGATATGTCATTTTCTACCATTAAGTAAAAATGTATACAATTGATACAAAGGGAAAAACTCACAAAAGGGAAAATAGAAATATCATACTATCTCAAAAAATCCCCACTATTTATTAATTATACATTATTTTGGAAACATGATTAAATAGATAAAAATCTACAAATCTAAACTTTGTAAACTGTTTCTCCATAAAAAATTATTTTATATACAAATAGCAGCTATTGTATTAAAAAAGTATGTAATAATGATATATTATCTACTACAGCAATTGATAACTGAAAGGATGACATATAAAGATGTCACTTTTTAGAAAGGTTAAAATTCAATCACTTTTTAAAAATTTCCTTATTTATGTGTATAGTAGGTTTCCAGAAGTGGAATTACAGAATTTTGGTACACATTACCAAAGTTTACTTCCTTTACGTACCACCAGAAGTTTCTCTTGGAGTTTCTCAGTAGAAAACCACTATTAAAAACAAATATTAATAGCATTGCATTACCCTTTTCAATATTTATTATTTTCCTCATATGATGGTTTTGAATGGACTGTCCAAAACAATTTTAAACAAGTAGTGATCTAAGCTTATTTCTGATTTTACTGGAATCTCCCCCAGCGTTTCTCTGTGAATTAGAATGCTGGCTGTTGGGTCAGCGCACAGAGAGATTTATGTTCAATAAGGTTCGTTATAGCATTGCTTATAATAGCATAAAATTGAAACACCTAACAGTACTAGGTAACTAAATGTATTATGGAATATCTATATAATTATATAGGCAATCAAAAATTTTCTTTTAGAGGAATAATAAAACAAGAAAATGATGATTCTTATTTTGTAAAAAAAAAATCACTGGAGTATATAATAGAAAAATATTGGAAAAATATACACTAAAATAACTTTTATTATCATTAAGTTGGTGAGATTGTAGGTAACTTTAATTTTTCTTTATTTTATTTATCTATTCATCTGTATTTTTCAAACTTTCTTCCACTAGTGCATGCTATTTTATAGTCAGAAAAGAGTCAATTATGAACAAGTACTAGTTATTTTGGGGGAACATAATGTTCAAATTGGATGACAGTTGAAGTCCTTTTTGCTCATTAATCAGCCAATCATAGTTGGATTGTTTCCACTAAACTAAGAAATATAAACACATAGTTGTACTGCTGAATTTAACTCTTGGATATATTTCCATCATATGTAAAACTGTGCTAAATATTTACTTACGATATAAGTTTTCATACATGTCATATTCATCTCAAAATATTTAATCCCTGCATGCATTTTCTCACCCTTTTTTCCCCACAGATAAAAGGAATTAGAGT
This sequence comes from Equus quagga, assembly GCF_021613505.1. Taxonomy (NCBI): domain Eukaryota; kingdom Metazoa; phylum Chordata; class Mammalia; order Perissodactyla; family Equidae; genus Equus; species Equus quagga. Next base: position 50,083,755 of record NC_060276.1, read on the forward strand.
ATCTCCATTTTTAAATGGAAAGCACATACACATTTGTTCTCCATCTCCTCAACTCCCAATTCACGACAAAACTTGCACTCCTAACTATCTCACTTCAAACTCCAGTTAGTAATCTCCAACCAACTGCCTTAAACTTTGGAATCATATTAGAAATGTTATTCACTTTGACCTCCCCATCTCTTCGTCAAGCCCTATTTTCAATTCCCACTTCTACCATGCTAGTCCTGGCCCTTATCTCTTATTTTGATCTTAATACAACATTCTCCTAGCTGATTTCCCTACTTTAGACTTGGCTTCCATTTTCCATTATGATCCTTAACTCCTTAATTAATTGTCTCAAAATATTGTTCATCATGATATTTTCTTACTCAAAGGTTATTTACGTATTATATCCCAGGAATGTGCTTATGCTGGAAATACAAAAGTCATGCTTTCAAACAACTCAAAGTGTACCATGTAGAATAAGATTTTACGTGCCCATGGTAAGAAGGAAGTTGGTCAGGGAGGGCTTCATAGAAGAGCCTGAGCTGAGTCACAAGGAATCCGTGGAGGGTAATCATGTTAACAAAATGACAAAGAGCAGGCCTCCACCAGGAAATTCATGAATGAAGTTGCAGAGACTAAAAACGGTATGTTGTGTAGTAGAAAACTGCATGCAATTTGATATCCCTATAGCATAAACTATGGCCCAGGGAGGGATGGGTGAAACCTAAGGCTGAAAAATAAGCAAAGACCACATCCTAGAGAGATTTATATGCTATGCTAAAAAACTACGGTATTTGTCCTGAAAATTGGGAGGAGCCAATGGAAGATTTCAAACAGGAGTGGAAGGATAAAATTTGCAATTGAAATAGAACATCCACTGGCTGTGCAGAGGGTGGTTTGATGGAACAAGATTAGATATATGGTAAATGCCAGTCAAGCAGCTATTGCATTTGACCATGTGAAAGATAAAGAAGACCTAAAATAGGATGGTGAAGTAGAGAGAGGAAACAATAAATGCTACCATTGTATGCAAGAGTGTGGAATTTGGAATTAAAATATTTGGATTTAAATCTCAGCTCTACTGATTATTAGCTGTGTGACATATGGCAAAATGCTAAAGCACCCTAAGCCTGATTTCCCCCATAAGCAAAACAGGGAAAATAGGATTAAATGAGATGTTCTTAAAGTTCTTGGCGCATGCCTGGCATGCATTAAATTTTCAATATATTATCTGCCATTATTTTCAAATGCAAAATCAGAAACAAAGTTGAATTTAACTGGGGAGGGGGCAGGAAAGAAGAAAGCATATGATATTAACCAGGTTTCTAACTTGAGCAATTTGGGTCAAAGGTGACTCCATTTAGTTGATATAGGTAACAGGTCAGATTTGGGAAAAGGGAGTTAGAGAGAATTAATTCCATTTGGAGAAGTTGATTTTGAGGTTCCATGGACCATTGATGGGAAGATGTTCATAAGGGAGTTTTACATATCTGTCAAAACTGCAGGGAGAGGACAGGGCTATATATGAGGATTAGAACTCATCAGGACATAGGTTATATATGAAGAAACAGGGAGAGTATAAAGTGATGAGAAGAGTAGGCAAAGAATGTAACCAAGAAAACTAACACTTATGCCATGAACAGATGATGTATTCACATACAGAAAAGAAATAGGTAGATGATGTATTCACATACGGGAAAGAAATAGAATTGTCAGAAGGTAGAAGAAAAATCAGAAGGGAATGTCATCATGGAAGCTGTGGGGGACTTGTCTTGGCCACGCCTCTTTGGCATGAGGATTATTTGAGGCCGGTTTCTTTGCAGACAGGAAAGCAACTGAAAAGTAGAACTTACCCTTTGTTAGGAGACATTTACATTGTAAAGGAAATCTCTATCTGTAAAGGTGCCTCCCTCTCTGTATCGAGAAGAAGAAAGGAGACGACCTTATCTCTAGAAACTCTTAATCAATGGGGAAGGCAAGGACTTAAATCTGCATTTGTTTATTGTGCTTGTCTGGTAACCTCCTGTAACTGACTTCCCTCCCCCTCCCAACGTTTGTATTTCTTTAAGGATTAAGCATCTTTCCTTAGGCTAGGAACTGATTGCTGTGCTCACCTGTGACCACCCAGCTCGAGACAATAGACTTGCCTCCTGCTACACCCACTACCTGGTGTGTCCATCAAGTGCTGTGCCGACCGGGCAATCTTGTGACTATTGTGGGAGGGACATTTCAATCATATGTGAAATATCCTGTTTGCTGGTATATAACCACGCTGTATACCTCACTTCTTCGGTGCCCTTTCTCCCCGGGCCATGGTCCATATAAAGCTTTGTTTAATTTTCTCTTGCTATTCTGTCTCATGTGAATTTAATTCGTTCTCTGGCCAGACGAACCCACATTAGGTAGAGAAAATGTCTTCCTTCCCTACAAAGCCATGAAAATCGAACTCCAAAAGGAGCGAATGAATGAGGAAAGTGTCAAGTGAAGCAGAAAGGTACGCAAATGAAAAATGTCCCTTGAGTTTAGAAAATAGGAGGCCACTACTAACCAGATGAAGAACGTCGGTAGTGAGAGGATACGGGTAGAGACAAGCTTACAATGTTTTGAGAAGTGAATGGGAATTGAGGAAGTATAAATCATAAAAGTAGTTTTCCCATTTGAGAAAGATATATAAGAAATAGTATTCTAAAAATAAATATTAAAACTCCTTTAGTCTGAGATTTACTGCCTCCACAAAGTTGTCCATAATATAGCCTTAACATATCTTCCTAAATTTATCTCAAAGGCAGCTGGAAACCCTGTTCCAAGAATGTGACATGTACTTTAACTCATTTAATTTGTCCCACCTGGGACCTTTCCTTTCTCTCCATTTCCCCAAATCCTGCTTGAAGGACAAATCATGTTCAGTCTCTTCCATGGCTCTATCTCCTACTCTAGCTCACAGTGGCTTCTCTCTTCAAACTCAAAATGACAATTATTCCTCTACTGCCTTGTATTTTAGTTATTTATTTTCATGAATGTACAATTTATGGGCGTAAGTAATGTGTTTTTGGTTCTGAAACCAGTCTTTGAACTACTTAATTTTTAAATTAAGATGTTAATAGAATAATTTATAAAGTCACAGCATGGTCAGACCCTATCATTTTAAATAATATACAAGTTTTAAATATATAAGCTTATGCTTAGAAAAAAACCAGGAGTTTATCAAAATGCTAAAAGGGGTTAATTTTGAATGGCGGGACAATAAAGTGGTTCCTATTGCCATCACTGTATTTTTTTTTCTTTATTTTCTTACTTTCTATCACAAACTTCTATAATCAGAAAAAAATAAGTATAGTAGAAATAGAATTAAATAATCTTTCTCCTGAGCTGAAAATCTATAAACTATTCATTTAGAATTTTACGGATGTGAAATTTTGTTTTCTAAACCAACATAGACAACTTAATTAGCATTCCAGGTGTGATGGAAATATAAGACTTTAATTGAAAGGTTATTTAACAGATTCTAGACAATATATGATCCAATTTAAAGTTTCAAACTATTTTTTAGGCAATTAGTTTCTATAGCATATGAATTCTAATTATGTTGAACCTAAGCTCTACTAAAAATTTTGTCTTTATGTTTTATGTCTGGATGCCTCTTTCAATTAGAGGTATCCTTTCTAAGATAGCCATTCATGTACATGGAGATAATAGAGTAAAATAGTTAATATCGAAACCACATATTAAGTCAGATTCTTATCATTGTATTAGAAACTTTCTTCCCAAAGTCGTTTATTCACAGTTCAGAAAATAGAGCCCTACTCACACCATATCTCCTTGTGCCTAACGAAGAAGAATGTAAAAGAAGGAATTAAGTATATATTTAATACCATGCATAACAACTTGAATTTTCTCAATTTGTAAACTACCTCTGAACAGAGGCATTTTGAGTCTTATGCCAGAGGCAGACTGATGGTCAGAAAAGAACTTGAAAATGAGAAGCCAATCTTGGTAAAATTCCAGACAGGCCACTTGCCAGTTGCCTGAGGTTGAGCAAATCATTGAAACTCTGAGACTCAGTCTCCCAATTTAGTTTGTGACGTGAGGATGACGCTAACAATGTATCGTTGTCTGGGTAGTTGGGTGGATTAGTTGAGATAATTGATAAAGGCCACTAGCACTTATTCAGTGCCTATTATGTGCCAGTCACATTTTATAGGTTATTTCATTTAATTCATACAACAACCCTATGAGTTTGTCATTTTTGCCGTTTTGATGGATGAAGATCCTGAGATTCGGAAATATTTATAAGTTTTATGCAAGACCCAATAGCTAAAGACCGCAAAGTCAGAGTTAGAACCCATGCCTCCTGATTTGGAAGCTCATCCTTCTCCCGCTGCCCCAGGGTGCCTAACACAGAGTAGGCACACAAGAGCAGTTTTCGCCCTCTCGTTTTTCTTTTTGTTGAGAAGAGTCACTATAACTCTATTGTTTCTAAAATGGCCCTTACTGGCCACTGAAAGCTGTCTCAGCTTCCTTAATTGTCATACAAAACCCGTGGTTTTAAGGAATTTGAGTCCATGTGCGTACGGGCTGTTCCAAGAAATACTTGGTATAATTTAGTTCATCAATCAGAAAGTGCATTTCAGAATCACAGTAGTCTCCCAGTCTCCCCCATATAATCACAAGCTGGCCTTTCTGGGCACTTGCATGAAATATTAATAAGGTATTTGTAATCAAGAACCCATCATTTTCAGTGCCCTGTAAGGGAAGAAACTTGATAGTAGAACAACTTTAAAGGCTTGTTTAGTTACATAGGATTGATAACAATTATCATTTATGTAGAGCTCTCATTGTTCAAATGCTTTTTGAGAAATTGTGTCGCCTGAGCTTCTGAAAAAACCCACCCTCTCCATTTTACACATGAAGAAACTGAATCTCAGAAGGATAAGTGATCTTCCAAGGTCCCACTAGATTTGTTTGCTAGTAAAGCTAAAAACCTCAACTCTGCTCTGATTCCTACAACAGTTTTATTTTTGTTCGTTTCACTTTTTTCCCGATTTTAATACTATTCACTACCACTTGGTACAGTTTTTATCCAGGACGCAGAGTTATCATAGACTAAATAGTTTGTGTACATAGTAATAAAAATCCTGAACCGGAAGTCAGGAGATTAACAGTCATCACCTGATATTTTAAAACTCTAACGGTATGACCTTGGGCAAATTGCTCTGCATGACTTAGGCAAATGACTCTCACATTCTGAGTCTTATCTTCCTCATCTGGCATTATGATTTAACAGTAAGTCAGCCTTATTAATAGTTTTCACAATCACTAGAAGGCAAAACTTTATTTCCATCCGCTATCTTTAAAAATTCATCCACTTACAACTGAAAGGGTTTTAAAGTTAACATTATCACCTAGAGCAAGACTCAATATTTCTACGCAGGCTGCTGCAAAGAACACACATGATAGGGTTCAAGAGGCAAGACTAGCAGGTGGGTCAGCTTTAATTAAGCAGCTAATAAAAATAAGGTTGCCTAGACTCTTGATCTGATACAGCTGAGATGTAGGGGAACGAGCACTTAAATTGGTTAAATTGGGCCTGGGAAAATTCGGGAAGGTCTCTGACACTCAGGCTTTTTTTTTTTTAATTCTATAAAATTGTATGATACCAATAATACCTAACTCACTGTGTTGTTCAGAAGGTTAGATGAGTTCATCAATGTGAAACAGGGCTTATATTTATTGACTATCTACTTTATTTCAGATACCGTGCTTTTTATTTTACACATTGTCTCACTGACTCCTCACTTAACAATCCCATTAATTGGATATCTTGACATCAACTGGAAAGATGAAGATCCTGAGGTTCAAAAAGGTTAAAAACCATACAGCTAAAACCTGCAAATCCAGATTTGGAAGCCAAGTCTATAGGACTCTAAAACCCCATCGTATCCCACTACATCTTGTTGTCCATTGTGCCTAGCACTCTACCTGGCACTTAGCAGGCACTCTCAAAATTTTCATTGAACTATCCTTCCCTCGTTTCTTTCTTGTTTACAATCCTTATTTTCAGAACTTAATGTAGCACAGGCATCTGATCTATGTTCCCTAAGTGGTCTTAAGGACTTAACACAGCTTCCTGAATAAGTGCTGAACCTTTCCCATTTGGAACCAAAGGTATTATATAATATTGTTTAGGATATACTGGACAGTATTAAAAATTAATGTTCCCATAGCTACATATAAATTGGTTAAATTAGGAAGCATAATCCAGAAACAAAATATGCTTTCAATTTCTCCCATGTAATCCAAAATTAGTAATTCTAAATGACTAAAGTAAAAATTCATATTGTACTTGAATTAGATTTTCAATACTTTTTATAGATATCTGTCAATATTTGATATGTATTTCTGATTATTGCTAATATGTCTCATCAGGTTAATCAGAAATTCATAGCTATATTGAATGGATTAAATCTTTCTTTTATTATAAATTGATGTAGTATAGAATTTACATTTATATTTGGTGATACACATATATACTTTTCTCTTTCAAACTCATCTTGTGGCTTACCAAACTGCAGGACATTAGAATACTACTTTGTTTTAAATATTGCAAAGGCACAATGGGGAGGGGAAGGGAACTCTGAACATACTATCCTTAGAAAGCTCAATTTGTTTAAAAACTTTCTGAATAGCCATAATTTACAAAGTTTGTTCTGGGTTCATATATTGAGAGTGGAGATAGGTGGAAGGAGACAGCTTCTTTGTCTATGCTGTTTGCCTTCTTCCAACTGACCTGTTCACAGGAAATTGTGACCTGTGGTACATATCTTCTAATAGCAATAGCTTCCAGAATGAACATAAGGTGCTTGCCAACCTCATGGAAACCTACTAACAAGAATTATGCAGAAGATTATCTTCCTCAGCTGAAATGCGTGAGAAGGAGTCAAGGAAGGAGCTAAGAGAGTTGGGGAAGTCTACTTAAACTGGGTGTTGATTTGTAGAACAGAGGAGAAATTTAATAGGAAAGTGGTAAAAGTGAAGGGCCTCTGAACTTCAAATCAGATGTAGGAGCCAAAACTCTACCAGACATGTAACGAGGTACAGAAGAAGGAGAACTTGAGAGTCAATTAGATCTAGTCATAGATGCTCTCTCTACCACTTACTTTGCAACCTCTCTGAGATAAAGAACTATAACATGTAAGGTGCCTAGCACACTGCCTGACATAACTACACATTCTCAAAAAAGGTCAGTTCTTTCTTCGGGCCTTGGGTTCCATCATCTGTCAAATAATACAGGCAGACTAGGATACCATATGATCTCTAAAATAGAAGCAGAACACAGACGAAACAATACATCTCATAAAGGTTGTAGAAAATAGTACAGATCTGAGAATTCGATTGGTCAGTCTCATATAACCAGAAGAGTAAAAATCATTTTCAACAATTCAAGTAAAATGTTTATCCAAATCCAAAATAAAAATGTTACCATTAGAAGAACATAATCTTCATTTTCTTAGTTTCTTTTTAAATGAGGATTTAAATTTAAGTTCTATTAATTCTATTTTAGTGTGTGTATATACATTTTATATATATATATATTCGTATTATATAGATCTAGATCTGTATGGAAACCGAACCTATATGGAGATCTTTCTGGACTATTAGCTTCCTTTAGCCAACGGGAAACCTCAACAGGGATATATATGACTATCTGATGTTTCAACCAGAGAAGAGAGAAAGGATAAAACTTTGAGGGATGAATATGTGAAATTTGAGGAATGATCATTTGTACAAGGGTCAATAGTAGGCATTACCAAGAAGAGGCAAATCAAGAAAGATGTAAGTTGATGAAATTGAGGAAATATTAGAGAGAAATCTGTGGTTTTAATCCTTTGGCTCCTACCACCTCTTTCTCTTTTCCTGTTAGGCTTTGGTTGATTTCAGCACTAGCACGCTCTCTGTGTTTCAAACCATTTTTCACAAGACTTAAGCACTTTGTTGCTTTAGCTATGCAAACTATACTTCTCTCAATGTGAAAAATGTAATTTTAGACTAGCAGATTATATGGCTAAATAAGCTTTACTCTTCACATAGTGCATATTTACATTATAATGAGAGAAATGATCACTGCTCAGGGAATGAGAGAGTTCAGGTGATTTGATGAAGTACAACGGAGAGTGATATTACTAAGGCTCATAAAAATGTATTACAAGGACAGAATGGCCAGAGGCCTGTTTTCCACAGTAAAAAGGGCCACCTTGTCCACAAAGTATCTAGGTAACTAAGACTTTTTCTGCTATTGGATTGACAGAGATTAGACGAGAGACAAGATACTTGTGCCTCTCTGAACATGGGGCACAAAAGTTGCCCAGACAACAGAGAGGACTGACCTATAGCATGCTTCCTTTATGTGTTAAGAAGACAAGTCTCTCTCAGCAGATCCCAAACTTCCCATGCCGATATATGATAGTCAGCCTGGGGTTCTAACACATTCCACATACCAGACCAACCTAAAGAAGAAAGGAAATGTTGACAAGTCTATTTTCAGGAGTTTTTCATATGAGAAAGGATATGGAATCTTTCCCCACAGCAACAAAAATGCACCATGAAATTTGAAATTTCACACCCAAGCACAAAGACAGTTTTGGTAGGAAGATTAAGACAGTTAAGGCAGATTTGACATGTAGCTATGGTAATTTCTGAGTTCGATTCATTTTTAGATAGGATTGTTTCTAAGAAATAAACCAGAATAAAAAAATACTTTTTGGCTCTATCAGATTAAAAATGAGTAAGCGGGGGTGTGTTTTGTGAATAATAATCCTCCCACTGTCCCGATAGAAGCACTTCAAAACTATTTTTAAAAAATACAAATATGAGGGGAAACTTTGTTTATTAGAAATGTGGCAATGTGCAACTCTCGTAAGGTTTTCATTTATTGAGTCCTTAGCCTTGTCTTTATATCTGGTCTTCCACTTTATCATCCCTTTACAATGGCCCTATATTCCCAAGGGATATGCAGTGAAGAAAACAGCCACTGACTTTAATTCTAAGAATGTTAATAGTTGCTTTCATTTCATCTGTGATGGTTGGAAAATTCTCAATAATTATAACTGAGCTGAAGAAACATTATTTCCTTACCCATGATGATATTCATTCCCTCTACATAAAAAGGTAAAATAAGTAATGAATTTTTGTAAACCATCATCAGGTAATATGGAAATGTTTTATGGTAATGTTGGCATTCTAGCTTCCTGATATAAGACTGTCTGGCAAAGATATGAAAGAGAAACTAACCCAAACAAAACCCTATGCATGCAACTTAGAAAGAATTTTTCTATCATAATAAAGACAAAAGAAAAAGGGCTAATTTAAGAACTATGTGGTTTATTTTCATCTTGTCTATTTCTAGGAAGAAGGTGGTGTATTGCTTTCAGTACGTGTGCCAAGAAGTGCATTCCAGAAAGATATATACATATCTTCATATATCAGTTATGTATCACGTGTTTATATGTTAGTTTTGAATAGGGATATGTAGTTTCTGAATTTTCAGGGCAATCTACCATGTTATAATTTGGACTTTATCTACATTTGATATCCCGTGGTTTTCTCCATCTGTTCCTGTTTTCACAAAGTTGCTAGCTTTCATTTTGAGCATGGAGGGAAAGAGATAAAATGATTTCTAGTTGGGGTGACCATTTCATCTCAGTACGTCAGTGATAGTATTTACGTATACACAAGCACATTTAAACCAGAGTTGTCAAATCAGTTCATTATGATTCACCATGGAAAATGTTCCTATATTGAGGACAAGAAAGCCTTTTTCTTGCCATATTTTTCTTTGAAGAAATGTCACATTGATATGTTTCTTTTTGCTAAAATGCATAAAAAAGAAGTATGTCGTTCTGGTCTCTTGTATATGGACTATGTTAAGATCAACAAATGGGTTAAATTTTCCCTTTGAAGCATTATGTGGTTCTGGTCTCTTGGTATACGAACTATGTTAAGATCAACAAATGGGTTAAATTTTCCCTTTGATAATTTTTATTTTAAGTGTAACTCATGGCCAGGAAATGTAACAAGAATTAAAATATCTGAGGTAAATATTTAAAATCTTTCTAAAATTAATGGAAAAAAATGATGTAACAGCAATTTTCCGGAAATAGTTTCCAGAAACTAATGTTTGAAAGGTGATATAATCTAGTCATTTACTTGAGGTTTTTAATTTTATAAGAATTATGTAAGGTTAATGTTAAGAAACAGGAAAGATATTGAAGAAAAGGATGCCATCCAGGCTTCTTTCATTTTTAATGTAATCACAGGTAGCACTCTTTCATTTTTATCATATTCTGTCTGCTATTAAAAATGTTTGTTTTCTTGCCTTGTCTCCACAATTACACTTCTGTTTCATAGACCACGGCTTAGTTATATTTGTTGTCCCAACAGCAGTGTCTTAACCAAAGGAAGTGCTCTAATATAGTTCTAGTAAATTGTTCAGATTTATGGAAGCATGAAAGTGCGTGGTATGGTGAAGGAACAAAGGGTAAAGTAAATGTGACAAAAATATGGGACACAAGGAGTAGTAAGAGATATGGATGAACAGTTAGACCTGCTTAAGATTGTAAAATCCCTTGAAAAATACAGTAATTAAAGTTTTATTCTATATGCACTGGGGAAAGTCTTGGAAGCGTTTCTGTCATAGACTTCACTTGGTCAGATCTGTGTTTTAGATGGAGTATTCTGGGTACAGGGTAGAAAATGAATTGGACAAATGAAAGTAGGGAGCAGGACAACCTATTAATAGTGGAACGGGTAACTCATGATGAGGACCTGAATAAGGAAGTGGCAAAGGGACAAATGTCAGAGGCATTTTACAGGCAAGATAAACAGGATTTGGTTGCTACTTGGATGTGACCGAGGAAAAGAAAGTGTTTATGAGTTTGACGCTTCCTAAAATGGGTCAGGTACGTGCTTGCTCAGCTCAGATTTCAAGAAATTTGGAATGAGTACCTAATACATACTTGCGAGATACTTTACTAGCGGTATTCACACACACAGACTCACCCACACACACACACCCCCCCTAATTATTATGATAAAAACTGATGTTTTTGTATTTTGTTACTTTAATGTGCTTTTATGTTTTCTTTTAATATTTCTTTTCCTTTTCTTTTTTTAACCTCATATACTCAGAAATTTTCTGCACTGGAAGAAAACAAAAGTGTTTTTTAAACATACTTTCAGTTAAACTCCTTGGATGAGGAGCTTTTTACACTAAACCAGGGGAGAACCTTGATTGTCCCACATCCCTACTGACTTATACCTCATCCCTCACCACAACGACCGTGATTCTCTACATTGTGTTGCTCATAGTAGGAATTTGAGAAATATTTAATCTCATTTGAACTCATGGTAAACGCCATTATCTAGCATGTTCTATGAAATATGGTGGTTAATTAAGTGATACCATATTGCCAATATTCAAATAATATGACTACAATAAAATGCACAAAGCTAAAACTTTAGTAAATATGAGTCATTTCTGTCTACTTCATTGCTTTGGGTTAATTGAAAAAGACAAGTTATCTCCCAATGTTGGTGAACAGGAACGCCAGTATATAAAGCTCTGCTTAATACAACGCGGATAATGAGTTATGACATGAAACTGTAGGATGTTAGTGTGCTAAAAATTATTTTAGAATCTTAGATGATGTTAATGACATTGGTAGGCCCTGCTAACAAGAAGCACTTCAAAAAATATCAGAAGATATGTTATTGCAATGCAGAAACAACTTTATTTATAGGTATTTCACTTCATACAGATTACACACACTTTATGCACTGAAATTACATCAAATACAACCAGTGTTAGTATCTACATGTATTCCAGTTGAAAGATACTCTATAATATTCACTCTACTATATTCACACAAAAACCTGTTTATTTTTTTTAAATTACAGCTGCAAATAACAAAGCAAAACCAAAATTTTACAAGTGACTGCTGTGAATGCTCTTATATTTTAAATCTTCATAATTTTAATGTTACACAGCTTTTCTTCAATCACTGTTCTTAGTACTGGCTCCACTCAAAAACAGAAATGATAATAAAATGTACACATTGCCCAATCTGAAAACTGAACTTATTCTCATAAATATTTTCATGATTTACGTCAATCCATAGTTCACACTGATCTGTTTATAAAAATGTATGTGTGTATATCCATAGATAGGTAGATATGTATGCATGTATATGATTATAGTAAATCCATATCTTAGCCTTTTGATGGAAACATAAACCCACAAAGTTGGAGACATAAGAAATTGAAAATCTGACACTGTACAGAGCACTAACAGAGAACTGCCTATCTCGTTTTTGGTTTCCTAAGTATTAAAATTAAATAAGGTATTAATGCAAAATAGAGAGGATTATTGTAATGGAGTTTTTTGTATAGGTTTTAATTATACCAACTGAGCAGAAGTTGACTATTACTGAAGGCAAATTTATGTTAGCTTTTTTTGTGCAGAAGAAGTAGAATCTGCACTGGTACTTAGGAAAAAGCAATTTAACTTTTTAATGTATAATTTAATGTTACTTGATCTGTGATGATTCAGAAAACAGGGAAACTCTATGAAGAGAAATACTGCAGTTACATTAGAAGCAAAACAATTTGATTAAAAGTAAAAAAGACGTGAGTACGTGCTTGCGATGCACTAAATATGACAAGAGCTTTATTAAATGAAAGGTGATGTATAGGAAGATATAAGGGATACAGGATGATTGTAGTTCAGAAGTGAGGCACAAGAGTTTAAAAAGAGAGGGAATGACATCATAATCTTTGAACAAGTTGTCTTTAGCTTGACGTTTATATCACTTTGCTAGAAATTTGACAAACATAAATATATACACCTACTATATGCAAACATATATATGCTCATACACACGATAGCCCATTTTAATCCCACTATATTACAACTACTTCAACACCAAATTCAAATGAATTTTTCTCTAGACATGATTAGGTATATTAATTTCTAGAGTTTGGTATGTTTATCTGTCAATTCTCATACCTGAAAATACTTAGTTGCCTGTTCCCTATCATTTCTATAATTTGTGTGCATTTTGAAATAAATACTTGTATAGCCTTATAAACAGGGAAAATTTATATACGTAAAGTTGAATTGTAGCACCGTCTTGAATTTTGTTGCTAAATGTTATCAATTACCTTAGATTCAGTTAAAGATAAGATAACTTTATATAAGACGTCAAGCTCTTTTTTCCTATCTAAAATGAAACGGTTCTGATATTATTCTGTAGTATTAGATAAAGTCTGTGTCTTTACAGAGTCAAACAATTTTGTCAGGTAGACAAAATATCCCCATGTTTAGTGAAAGATTGTATTTTGCCTCCAGAAGTTTTGGAATCATGTAGACAAAGCCATGACACCTATCTGGAAGTGAACTCAGCACCTTCTCTCGAATAACTGTATCTGTGTGAAAAAATGTAATTATTCACTCTGAACATCATAAATAAAGGTATACAATTTTCTGCAAAAAAAGGCACCCAATACACAGTTCTGAGTGATGCGATCAAAGGAATAAAATTAATAATGAAATATAATGTCTAATTTAGGAGCTCATAAATTAGTTTTCCAGAGTCCATGCAATTCCATTTTGTGTGTGTGTGTGATTTTCCCACCTTGAATATGAGACTAGGCTTGTGTTTACATACTAAAAGAACTGGTAAATTTTTTCAAAAATTTTAATTACTTCAAGGTTGTGACAGTGAACAACTATTTGAATTGTATTGAATTACTGGGAATATTTTTGCATAAAGTGATAATGTTTATGATCAATTCTCTTTAGTTATAAAGGTTCATTGAAATGTTGACCTGCATTGATTTTGAAATTGAGGTTAGAACTGATAAGTAATAAAACAAGTAAATATTTTAAAGTTTATTTTATGGATTTCTGAAAATAATATTTTTCAGCAGAGTTGTATATTCATTTACTTCTAATTACCACCAAATAGATTAAAAGTAGTATTGTGTAAACTTTTTCTAAGTATCTAATGAAAACATTATTTTGTTATCTAATGTTTTTGCCACGTAGTAAGACAAAAAAAATAAAAATGCTTTTAAAAGTCAACGGCATTTTAAAGAGAATAACATTTTATGAAGTAAGTCAATGAATAATTAATAAATATAAGGCTCCAGGACAAGGGAAAAAGTGCAAATATTTCTAGAATATCCACTGAAATATTTCATTTTCATTATTACGCCAATTTGACTATCTGAAACCTAATGAATTGTGATTGTTTCACTTGACAATTACTTTTGTATGTGTGGATAATTAAATGCAATTAACCACTTAAAAAGGACAGCTAAAGCAATTTTAATTGAGAATATCTAGAATATGAAAAAGGTAAGAGTTGGTTATGAGAATTCTTGGAAATAAACTTGCTTTTTCATTCTACAGGAACAGATATTAAGAAGGCGTTCTTTTTAACTAAAAAAGTTTTTTCACCAAAATTTGATCTTTTTACTGAAAAGAGGTTAGTCTCATGGTGGAGATACATAGTATGCCTGTGTATTACACTATCAACTAATCAAGCTATACTATTACATGAATTTTTCCAACCAACATCTATAAAAATAAACAATATGCATAATAAAGTCAATTACCACTATGTGTAAAAAATCCTGCATGTAAAGTTTATAATATAAAAAGAACAGAATAATTCTGTAATTTTAAAGTGCACCACTTGCAAAGGTTACAGAGCCTTTAAACACAATTACTAAGTTATAAAGAAAAACTTGCTGGTATAGCTTGAAATAAAAACAAATAATTTTAAAATCCTTCATCTAAAATCTATCTATAATTTCCTAAATTTTTCTACAATGAATGTGTATTGCATGTGCAGTAAAAATAAAAGCCTATGGCTACCCTAGAATTTAAAAAAAATCTACTCCTAATTCTAAATACCGCATAAAACCATGGATGTCATGTATGGATACCTATAATGCATGAAAAAATAAAATGCACAATAGTTCTTTTTAAAAATGGTAATTATATACAACACATACAGCTTTATATCATCACAGCACCTTTGAATATGCTAGAAACCTAAATATGAATAACATTTAAAAGAGACAAAAACTAAGCTTCACAAAATCTAGGAAAACGTCTATTACACAAGAGCACCTATAGGAAGCATTTACAGAGTGTGTTTTAAGTTCACATAAGATTTTTTAAGATTTGCTTGTCCTGTATCATTTCTGTTAAGATCAGGCTTCATATCACACCTGACTAGACACACAGTTACAAAATCTAATTGGACAGTGACGAGTACAGGCAACAAAACAATAAAATGAGGCAGTATTATTTTGTGTTGAAATTAAAAGATTAGTAAATACTGTACAAAATAACGGTTAATTGATTGAATCTAAATTCAACTTTTAAAAATTATTCTGAAGTATATGTATTCTCATTGATAATGTGGACAGGGTAGTCAACAAAAAAATCAGAAGATGCAGACATAAAAGATTAACTGATGGCTAGAATTAAAATTGCCTTATAAATTTTTAAATTTAAATTATTGAAAATAAAAATAGTTTGAGAAACGTAACGGCTTGAATGATCCTATTTGTAAAAATAAACTTCCAAATTTAAAGTAAAATGAGGGAATGTATTTCACCAACTTTTTTTCAATTTATGCACTTTGCATTTGAATCAAAAGAAATTACTTCTTTGAGTGATTGCAATGGTGAAAGCATACAGTACTTTGTAGTTTACCAATTAGATAGTCTACTTATGACTCAATAGACTAAGTGCACTAAAAGTTCCTTTTCTTTGTCTGTGACGACTAGTCTTAAGATATGTTTTCCTTCTGTCTTTATTCACTGACTAGAATAAGAGCTAGAGAGACCGTGAAGGACATTTCATTGGGAATATTCCAGGAGTCCAATAATGCCAACACAAGAGATGGAAAGATATCTGAGACTTTGTAAGCCAAAATGTAATAATAATCGTAATTAAATTAAAAGTGCCACCAAATCAACTGATAAGAAGGAACCGGGTAGAAAAATACATATTTTCGTTCTCTCTGGCTTTTGTGGAAAACTGGTTTCAATGCTGTCCATACTGTTCTCAAATGGGAATATTTCCTCAAACATAAATAAAGGACAGATCAAGCCTAGTTAATTAACAAAAGTAGGATCCATTTTCATCTATGGCAGACTTTTAAATATGGTTAAATTTCACTCATCATTATTCTAAATAGGTAAGTATTTTAGCCTCAAAGAGCAGGGAAGAAATCAGTTGAGAAGTTCCTTTCCTACAGAAGTTGTATTCTGAGGGATGGAGTCACTTACAGCTTTAAAAATAGTTTTTGGTTTCATCTTCTGCAAAGATGACACTCATAGAACTATTGAGGAATGCTTTATTTAGAGATTCTGGATAACTATTTCAAGACATTTTCATCTTTATGTATACAAAGGAGTGATTAGGAGTTTTTCTTATTACAGTCATAAAGGGAAGGGTCACTGAATAGGAAGAAAAATGAGGTATTCTCCCTTAGCTCATAGAGTATGGAGAAAAGGAGAGATCAGGGTGGTCGTCATGCACCACTTAAAATGCATTTATATAATAATTGCGTGTACAAATAGTCAGGAGGTCACAGTAGTTTATTATGGGACACTTGAAATGTTGATTCATTTTCTCGGGCATCATTTTGTTCCCAACCAAATTGAGACTATGGATTTTGGAAACTCCTACTCTTAGTATGTCTTGGTACCTGCAGAGCACTGACTCTAGGGGTATTATAAGTTGGCTCAATTTTGATCTTAATTTATTTGAATTACACTAATTTATCAAGAAGAAATAGGAGAAAATTATAAAGTTATTCTATGTGAGTAACTTTCACAAAGGTAAAATTTAATTTTAAGTATTTTTCTACAATAGTTGTTTATAAGTATGCAATATAATATTGTAGCTTACATGACATTTATTATTACCAGTAAAATAGCTACACTCACAGTCATTATAATTAACTAAGTAATGTTTAAAAAGCCAAATAGCAAGTATGTTCAAGGAACTTGACATCACTGGAGATACAAGGGATTCTGTATTGAGTAAATGGGAACACTAAATTTTAACAGAAACCTGTTTAAAATATTACTTACATACCAAATATCCAATAATTACACTAATTTGAAATGCTAAATGGAGCATAAACCTCTTCTAAATACCTTTACATCAAAGAACACTTCAAATAATACACTAATTTAATATACATACATAATAGGCCAAATCCTATTAACACTTTGCAAGGTAATATGATACACAATGAAGCATTTGAATGAAAATCCAAGAAACATATGTTATGTCATGATTATTAGGGTCCTTTATACTCCCTTTTTGTCTCAAGAAATCACGTTTCTTTTAAAAATTCTGTTAGTAGTGTTAATAAGTCAAAAGCAGCTTAAAGAATATGGCATAAGATTGGGATACATCATTCTTTCCTCAACAAATTTAATGTACACCTAATTTGAGGCATTTAGTCGTTTGTGTATGAAATGAATTAATTAACATATTGTGAAAAATGAGTTAATGCTAAAGGGCAAATTACTCAAAGCAATGAAATATGTTCAGTAATTTAATGCCAGAGAAATAAAATATATCTATTTAGATGTGACTCTAGGACCTTATATTTTCATAGGTGTTTTCAAAATTAAGATAAAATATTTTAAAATATCCTATTTAAATCTTTGTTTCTACTCTCATATGACTGTAATTATGTTTCATTATCCAAGAAATATCATTACTATTTTTTTTCAAAACATCAGGGAGTATAATGAACTTTACATTCTCCTTTTGATACATAAAAACGGAAAGAACTTCTTTCTTTTTCAGTATTTATAGAAAAAGGAAACATGATTACCACAAAAATAATTTTTAATGACTAACGTAGTGGAACAACATGATTACGATCAACACAAAAACCCAATAAGATTATTTTATATCATTCAACTTTTAAGAAGAGTGATGGGTAATTATAATTATTTTCTCAGCAACACCATATTAGTGAATATTTTCAAAAAAATGAATTTAAATGTTGTTGCGTTTTTGGTCATAAAAAAATCTCTTGCCTTGGATACCTTTCAGAGGGTAGCTTGGATAGCTCAGCTTCACTTCCAAACTCCCGGAGATGATGTTTAACCTCTTCAGAAATCAGACATGGCAAGTAGTTCCATGTTTCATTATTGACACATTAACCATCAGTTTGTACACCAAGACAGCATTATATTACATCACAATTGTTGACATTCAGAGCAAGCAAATGGAGAAACAGCATGATTCAACTCTTTTATTACACTGAACTGTTTCTTCCACAAATTTTAAATTTTGATTGGAAGATTGCAGCTAAAGTAAGCATAAGGTTCAGTGGGACATTATTTTTAAGGTGGTTTTTGTTTTTCTTGCCTTTATAATGAGAAATCCAGATTAGGAAATTAATGATCTTGGCCAAATTTTGAAATTCGCAAATCATTGGAATTTTTTGGAAGGGGAATGGAATTATGTTGTTCCTAGAAAGTTATATCTCACTGCAGATTTCAATAGTTGATGTCCTGGAATCAGTCTAGGACAAGAAAAATAACACGTTATCAAAATCAGATGGTTGTGTTCTAGGAGTCTAAGTTGCCAAGCATGCTATGTAGCTAAAATTCACATTACTAAAATACAGATGCACAAAATCAAAGTTACTGAATTTAGCAGTAGTCGATACCAACCCTATTACAAGCTAAGTCAGACTCCTGTTACCATTTTGAATCCATGTACAATACCTATAGCGTGGTTACATCCACGAATTATAACCGTGCAAACATTCCACCATTGCTTTTACCTCATTTCCGAAACTGCAAGACTATCCCAACTCCAATCATAGAAATTTGTTACGATTTTTCTTTTTTTGGAAATGAAGGACCTCAAATACACATCTAAGAAAGTAACAGGTACATTGAAGACCCTTAAAAAAAAATGGAACTTTCATTTTTATTCTCCTCTCGATTTCAGAAGTATGTAGTCTTCACAATATTTTAATGGGAGAGTTCTGTTAAGCAAGACTTGGTGTGGGCAGCATCTCTCTTTTATATGACAATTTTCAAAATTAATTCTAAAACGACTACGCCTATTATTTTTCTAGAATCATACCAACCAAAGTCTATCTGCTGGCTCTGAAAGATGCTAATAGAAGGGAAAGTGTAGAATCATCTTTTAAATTTCATGTTTTTCATTTCTACTACAATATATACAAAAACGCCTTCCTGAATGCTTTAAAAATGTATGCCAAAGAGGGACATCATAATCACCAGGTATAAATGGTTTTGTGCATAGATGCATTTCTATCTAATGAATGTTCCATATTTTTTCAGAACTTCAGAGTTAGAAGTAAAATCTATAGAAAATATTTTATTCACTTTTTAAAATATGAAATTTCTGATAAATTCCCTTATAACCTACAGCCTGCTATAACTATTTCATTTCTTCACTTTCATATTTCTATTAAGATGAGTAATTAACTAAATGTAAATATCATCCTAAACTCTCCTTTTGGAAACGTATTTCTTACTTTGTTTAAAATCAATTGGAATATTTCTGCCTTCTGCTAACAGCAATACTTTATTCCACTGTCAGAATTTCCTCAGGAACAGTGAATTTTTATTGTGTTGGCTGACACATTTCCCCATTTTGTATGATGTTACTTTAAAAAGAAGGCACCTACTATATTTGAATTTTTAAGTACATAAGTTCTTTTTCTGTGTTCACTTATCTTATTAGCAACGTCAGTGAATATAAGATGCCTCTTCTGGAATTAAACAGAAATTGAAGAGTATATGGAAAGGGTGAAAACATTGCAAATGTAGCACAAAATATAAGAATTCAAACTTTTTTAGTGTCATATCAGTCTACCTAAGTTCACCAATTCATGTCCAGAAGATATTTAGTAATTAATCTGAAACAACTGTCAGCCAATGATGTAAATTATACAATTTACCTATTTTTAAGAGGTGAAAAAATAGAATAAGTCATCTGAGAATTCATTGATTCTAAGATAGTCCTTTTAGCTAATAAAAACCTAACGATAACCAAGAACTCATTCTCACTAGTATTTATTTTTAATATTTTGCCTATCTCATGAAATGATTTGTCTTGTGTCTAGGAAAAGATGTCTTAGTTAAATAAAATAAAAAGCCATCATGAAAAAAGTTAATTTTATTGACTTTTTAAGGATTACAAAATATCAAAAAATAAAAAAGTATTTGGAAAATGCTTCCATTTTTTCTTTCATCCATGCCTTGTTTACTGTATGTTCAGATACTCAAATAAAATATCTAGCTCATAAAAGATCTCTATGCCTTCATAAATGATTGAAAAGAGAATTTGCTCTTTTAACTAACTTCACGGATCAATCTATTAAAAGTGAAGATCTGCAAACGTAATTCACAAACCCCACCTTTTGTATACAGCTTCAAGGGAGTCACAAATCTAGCCCAGGGAAAAGTGCTGTTAGGATACACAACACAAATATAGGATATTTTCCTGTTGAGAAATGTTTCCAAAAAACAAAATAATAACAATAAGAATTAGAAAATGAGAGATCCCTTTTGAATGGTTAAATATAAACAAAAACACACCCTGAGGAGATGTTAGGCATCTATCATGTTTGTCACCCATCTAAGATTCACCTTGGTAGGAAAACATGGGGCTCCTTCGAATGTAGAAATAACCACTGCCCTGTAAACCCATTCTAAGCATAACAAAACTTTCTACAAAGAGGGTAGGGTTCTATTCTACCACTTGAAATAACATAATTATGGACCTATTGTAACAAAAACTGCACCCACAACTGAATTACTATCTTACCTTTACTGTGTGATTAAGAGAGAAAGGTTAATGTTATCGTATAATTGAACTATGCATACCTTTAAATGACCTCAATCCCTAAAGCTATGTCCTAAACTACGGTAAATTATTTTCATTGTTAGTTTGAATCCTGACAGGCTTTAATATCTCTAACTTTGATGAGAGAAAACTTATTCTCTTTCTTATTACTATTATTTTATTAAGCCTGAATAGGGTTTCAAAAACCTTTATTTACTGAAACTGAGATGAAGAACTTTTTAAGAATAACACAGACAAAATAATAAAGTCAACAAGTGGCATGACTTCGAGAGAAAAAATGTAGATAAATTTCATCATTTGACTTTATTAAGGAAATAACCATACTTAAATCATTTAATTTACTCATGTTTTGCTAGATAAATTTTTATTCATTTCTCCACTGAATACAGATAAAAAGCACTATATAAACTGTTGTTTTCATAACTTTATTGGGTGTTAAATTATTGTACATAGATTTCTTGGGTCTTAATACGCCCATATTTTCCTTCGGGCCCATTAGAGAAAGCAAACATATTTCATTTTCGAAAAGTCATTATCTTTTAAGAACGTCTCCTGAAGGGCTCTCAATACCTTGCATAAATAGGCAAATACTTAAATGGATATCTAAAATAGAGATCTCATATATATTTCATTCTCTGGCTTGAAAATGAGAGTGAATAGCATGACTTCCTTTTCCTAATCCCATTCTTGCTGCATTGTGTGGATATAGATTTTAAGAACCAGAAAATAGTGAGTTCCTAATCTGAAAATGACACTCTCTTTTCATTGTGGGGCTTGGGGCCATGGCGTGTAAGGAAGATATCTTGATGCTATTTGATTATCTTGGGCAGACACAGATTTTTTCCAAAGTGAAATTGAGATTCTCAACACCATTATTAAGACTCGCTTCTTCAAAGCTTTACTGTGATGCACCCAGTCCCAACTGTTCTGATGCTCATGCACACAATGGTACTGAGGACAGTGCCACAACCCTTTATTGTGTTTTTCCAGTACATTCCCCAGCAAGAAATGTCATACTGCCATCTACAGACAACACTGCCCCTATCATAATCATCATTCTACATCCAGTTTTCCCACAAGCATGAGTCATTTTGTGCTGATTTTCTACCAAACTTAAAATGAATCCATATATCTGTTTGGATACTTCTTCACAATATGATTATTTCGATCCCTGGTTGAGTCAATAGATTCTGTAAAGTTCTATTTCAACTGAAACTAACTTTTAAAAATATAGTTAGAAAGGTTAGTTAGAAACTTGGATTACCTACCGGTCTGGTGTGTACAGACACAGGGGTCTTGAAAGTTGTCACTGGATAGCTGCACTCAGAAACACTGTAGGGATCAGAACTGCTGGAGGAGCACTTGGAGATGGAGTCACAGGCCACGAAGGTGTTATCAAGAGGCAGTTCCTGGATGATGTGGTGCTTCGAATTCAGAGGAGTTTCCGGCTGGATCTGAAAGGCAGGCTGTGGGGAGGCAGATTTGTAGTGCCGGGCCAAATCAGGGCTGTCAGGCTTGAAAGTAGTAGGTGCAGTGCCCCAGTTGTACTTGCCCATCGTTTGCTCTTCCAGCTCAATGGGAAGGTCTAGTGTGACACTGTTTCCATCGTTGTCAGCATCATCTGCCTTAGTTTCTTCAATAGTGACAAAGTTAAGCAGCAAGTTCTTAGGGGCATGCTTCTTCTTCTTCTTCTTCTTTTTCTTCATCATTATCATCTGCCTGTTTTCTGGGTTTGGAGTAACCCATTCAGAATTCTGTTTGTTTTTCTGAGCAGCCTTAAGGTGTGGTGATTGGCGGCATCTTACTACAGCAGTGATGAAAATAACAAGAATGACAGTTATAGTGCCAGCAACAATGGCAACCATGATCTTGACATAGTCACTGGTTGGTGAGGATGCATCAGCTGTCTCAATATTTTGGGTTACTGGTGTTTCAATGTTTTTGCGTACCAGTTCATGTATCAGGGTAGCATTGGTCACTGACTCATTCACGAATAGATTAACAATCACAGCACTGAAGAGAGAATCGGGTTGGCCTAAGTCCTTAGCTTTGACTACCAGTCTGTGTAAACCAAGGTCTGAAACAACACATTTCTCCTTCAGTGTAATGTTGCCTGTTGTTTGGTCGATTATAAACAGACCTTTTGTGTTTCCTCCTACAATGCTGTAACGGAGTTCTGCATTCATTCCAGTGTCGTTGTCAACAGCAACCACCGTGAAGACCACTGTGCCTGGATTAGTGGATGGTAGAACTAATTCATAGGAGTAGTTGGAAGAAGGAACAACAAAAACCGGTTTGTTGTCATTGACATCAACCACATTTATGGTCACTTTGGCAGTTGAAGAGCGTGATACCCTACCACCATCCTCAGCCTTTACATAGAAAGTATAAGATTCTTGTTTTTCTCTATCAAATGAAATATTTGGTTGGATGACACCAGTCTGTGGATCAATGGTGAAGTCATCATTCACATCTAAAATGGAGAGAGTAACTGCAGAATTTTCTCCATAATCAGGATCAGTTACAGTGATTAGTCCTACTGTGCCATGTCTTGGAAGGTTTTCTGGGACATAGAAGTTGTACTCATTGTGAGTGAAAATTGGACTGTTGTCATTCTGATCAAGAACAGTCACTAAGACTGTGGCATTGGTCGTTAAGGGTGGAATCCCATTATCTTTTGCCAGAACTGTGAAGGAATATTTTTCCTGTTTTTCTCTATCCAGTTTCTTCACTGCAGTCAGAATGCCTGTACGACGATCCAGATTAAATTCAGATGGAGCATCAATGCCTAGCAGGTAACTGATCTCAGCATTACGCCCACTGTCTGCATCCGTTGCACTTATTTTTGTCAGCTGGGTGCCAGGAGAGTTATTCTCAGGAACAGAAAGACTTATGAAAGGCTGGGTGAAAACTGGAGCATTGTCATTTTCATCCTTTACTTTGACGAGGAGCATGGATGATTGATTCAAAGGAGGTTTGCCAGCATCTGCAGCCAGTAATTTAATGGCATATTCTCTTGTGGACTCATAGTCAAGATATGCAGCAGTCTCTAGGAGGAACTGATTACTAAATACTGGCCTTAATCTGAAAGGGACTTCATGATCTGTAAAGCATGTCACTCTACCATTATGGTCAGCATCCTTATCTGTCACAGTTATGAGAGCAATTTTGGTGTTGAGTGGAGCATTTTCTGAAAGAACCACGGTGCCATTGATTGGATTGATGATGTATCTTATGTCAATTGATGGAACGTTATCATTGATATCTGTAACATTTACTAGCACCATTGCTCTCGCTGGCATCAATCCACCATCACTTGCTAAAACCAGTAACTTGTGGTTTGGTGATTCCTCCCTATCCAGGGGTTCTTTGATTGTGATAAGTCCAGTGGTGGTGTTGAGGTGAAATAGCCTCTTGGCGATGTTGGACACTAGATTGCTGAAATAGAACTGAATCTTGGCATTTTCACCTATGTCAGCATCTGTGGCGTGGAGCTGTGTCACTGAAGTACCTACAGGAGCATTTTCTGGTATACTGACTTCAATTTCATTCTCCTTGAAGACTGGGCGGTTGTCATTTGTATCAGCAACACTTACTTGCAGAATAGCGGTACTGGATCTTTGAGGAAAACCACCATCTTCAACCTTTACTTTCATTACATATGTATCCTTCTCTTCTCTATCTAATTCTTTTTGAACAATCAGTTGCGGCATCTTGTCTCCTTCTGGGGTTTCAATGACATCGAGCCCAAAAATACTTTGACCCTGGAAAAGATAGAATGAAAACATATTTAAACTTATGTTATTACGTAATGAGACGAATTTTCAATTTCTTGAAGCCACATGACACAGGATCAGGTCAGAAATAAATGCCCGAAGACTTGAATTCTAAGTCTCAACTCTGCCTGTAACTATTATTGTGATCTCAAGCAAGTTGCTTAATATCTCTAGGCACTTGTAAAATTAGAAAATTGTGCTAGAAGATGTTCTGAGGGCTTTTCAGGTCATAGCATTTTATGATAATAAATGTCACTCATTTATGTAAACTATTAACATTTTCAAAAGGAAGAAGTATATAGAATTTTAAAAGGAACTATCACTGTTTCACATGATGAATGAAGTCATCAGCAAACTAATCATGGTTGTTCCAAATGAACCAAAATATTTTACTGTAGACTCCAGTTGTCCAGGATGCCTTTTCACCACCAAAAGTAACAATCAAGCATAAAATATTCATCCAAGACAATAGCACATATATCACATCTAATAAATACAGCCAGACCCTTTGGCAGAGGGAGAAAATAGACGAACTCTGATAAAAAATAAAACCCTGTGTAAAATACACAGAATTTCCTTTTTTTTTTTTTTTACAGAAGCAAGTGTCAAAAATGAAATTTTCTTGGAGATTAGCAACATAATGCTATTTAATTAACTTTTTTAACAAGCAAGCACAATGGACAGAAACTCACATGTAAACATGTTAAATTGGAAAGGATAGCTTGGAAGAGCAACTATATTCCTTTTATGTTCATGAAGTCAGCTTATAGGAATATTTAAAAACAGTCTCCTCTGGTTCTGGCTTCCCCCAAAACCTCCAAGGAGGTGGTTCAACTAATATGAAATTGTAAAATACTTGCTCATTGCACATGGGCTCTCAAGTGCTGCTGCTTATCAGCACACAAAGGGTCTCACACTCTTAACAAGTCTTTTAAATAGTCAAACATCTTAATTTTGATAAAGTCCAATTTCATTAAAAGGAAATACGAATTGTAAAAAGTCCCCTATTTGGACTGCAATAAGATGAACCCTGCACAGATAAATAGTGATCTTGCTAGCTGATGGAGGAGTAGTGTTGACTGACTCTCAGGGGCGGTCTTATCCTATGTTACTTGTAGCACTTTGACAGAAATGAATAAGATAAAAAAGTACTGGAGGCTGTGAAGAAAAGATCAGAAGGCCTTAAGATTCCCAGCACGTGGGTGATTTAAGACCTCCTGCGTGTACACGCATGCACGCAATGCACGATTGTAATTTTTAATTCTCCAATCCATTTTTTAACATAAAAGTTACTGACACGTGGTGAGGATCAGTTATTGATCTCTCATTTATGTGCTCTATCATAAAAGAACAAGATAATATCTGAGGGGTTTTGTTCATAAGTTTTGTCATGCCAGTGTCTAAAATAAAATCCTAAAAGTTACAAACTAATAAATGATATCAAGTTTTCAGGGAACACTAGAATATATGATGAGATTATATATTCCTATTATCTTTTTCAATTTTCCAAGTTGTTATAATTGCCTATATATAGTTTTGTACAATACTCAAGTACAACTGTCTTTTTCCTCATGAATTACTTGAAGATATTTATGCAAATTTTTGGACTTTTTCTTTTGTCCTGAGAGTCATTTACACTTTTATTCAAATCCAGAACCATAATATATCTTGGTGGAAGAATTACATGTTTATTACAAAATTTAAGGTGGCATTTCAGAACTATTAATTAAAGTCATCAGTTAGCTCCAATGTGATTTTTTTAAAAAAGCAATGTGTATTGGTAATGTCGTTTTTAATTCATACAACTAAAATGAGCATTCTATTCATACTTTATTCCTATAAACCAATAAACAATCTGCCTTTTCTTTTAATAAAGTATATAGCAAGGGAAGCATTTTTCATCTCATATCTATTTACAAGTCTGAAAATTAGCAAACAAATCTATTTTTCAACTGCACATTTTAAGAAAATATAGAATTTTATAATAATATTAAATTAAATAACTATAGTGTTTGTTATAATTTGATCTAAATAAACATAGTAATTAATGATAATTTTATTTCTATAATGATATTTCAAAAGGCTTTTAGGAAGGTTTAAATTTAGAATGTCTCATTTAGGACTAGGAAAACCGGTTTCTAAATAGCACTTCATAAAAATCTGTGGAACTTAATACAATTTTGTTAATTCTTGGCATGCCAATATGGAGTGACTAATATGGTCACAACATTCTTCTAGGCACTGGGGATATGGTGGTGGGTAAACATATTTTACTAATGTAATCGAAATTAAATTCTAGCTAAGAAGAGAGAAGAATCAATGATAATCTAAGTATTTAACAATGATATTGTTACTAACAACTTTACATTAATTAAGAGAGTAATTCTATCTTTTTTCTTTTTTTCTGCTGAGGAAGATTAGCCCTGTGCTAACATCTGTGCCAATCTTCCTCCACTTTATATGTGGATTGCCACCTCAACATGGCAGACAAGTGGTATAGGTCCACACCCAGGACCCAGACCTGTGAGCCCACGCCACTGAAGCACAGCCTGATGAACTTAACCACCACACCATGGGGCCGCCCCAAGAGTAATTATATTTTTAATGAGAGCTATACAGGGAGATTATACAGTATTATTAGAGGTTCTTTAAGGAGAAACTAGCATATATCATATAGTATAAAATGAACAAGTAAATACTCTTAAGTTCTTGACTTTCAGACCCAAAGATCAAACTCATGACTATAATACATCTTCGAAAAAGAATATGCTAGTTTCAATTTTATGTATTTGTTTGCATATTTTGTGCTTGTATATTTAGAATTTAGTCTTATGTTTGCCTGAAATTTGAATGGACCTTTGCTTTTCCAAGCAAATGAAAGCAAGTTTATGTAGATCAAAAAATCCAAGAACAGCATGTTCATTGTCTTTTTTCTTTTTATTCTTTTAACAATAGGAAGTATTTATTGAACATCTACTATGTGTCAATCATCAAAGAACAAAGTAATGACTAACTTTCTTACTTTAATTATTTTTAAGTAATGCCTTTTTTTGGCCATTCATCAGTCTTTTAATTATTTCATGTGAAATGACAGTAATCTTAAAAGATAGATATTACAAATTCTCAAGGTGATGAGATATACATACCAGATAATGTATAATGTCCATATTGCTCCTCTGTCTTCTATGACTGCTCTGTACAATATGATAGCAATTAGCCACAGATATTTAAATTTAAATTTTAATCCATTAAAATTAGCTGAAATCTAAAAATCAGTTCCTCAATCTCACTGGTCACATTTTAAGTCCTCATAGGTACATGTGGGTAGTGGTTACTGTGTTAGATAGCACAGCTATAGAACATTTCCATTTCACAAAGTTCTATTGGACTGTACTTTTCTAAGATGTCATAACATTTTTCTTAAACAAAACTTAATGTTCAGTCAGGTGATTGCCTGCATACCCACGCAGACAATTGGAGCTCTACAAATGACTTGTATTGTCCAAAGAATTTGAAAAGGAGTTGCCCACGTATAAGACATAAATAATTTTCAACAAAGTTTTGGCCACATATCAAAGTTTGATGCCAAAGTGTAGTGCCAACATGAGCTTACTATCATTATTGAATGACTATTCCAAGATTGTTCCTCTGTCTTTTCTCCTTCAAGAATAAAGAATGACTAACACATGGATCCAACATTAGTTCTACCCCATGGCAGTTAGCTCAACAGACATTCATACCCACGTGAGCAATGCAAAAACTGAAGCCCTTTGTCGTATGTTAGACCATGACATGAGAAAGGTGTGGGAAAGGTAAAAGAGAAAATAAAGATGTATGGGTCCTTAATTCATCACCTCACTAACATTAGCACAGACATATCCTATATACAAAAAAAGTTAAAAATTGGGGATAATTGACCTGTAGTATCCTGAATTCCAAACCTACTTAAAATTATTTCCCCTCGTTTATAGGGACAAATTATACCTGAGAAAACCCTTGAATATCTCTCCCAAACGTTCATCCTTTGGTGAGGGCACTAGCTATCACTCATATGTGTGCATCTCTTGGTAATTTACTTAAGCCTTAATACACTAATGGATGTGAGTGTAGTGTAAGATGGCATCAAGCTTCATTTCTATGTATAATCTCTAAGGACACGGCACTTGGCATATATGAACACATTTAATAAGCATTTGTTAGATGAATAAATGCATGAATTAAAAGGATAATTCCTATTTTAAAAGACAGAAGCAGAAAGAGCAGAGTTTGGTTGTTCTTGTTTTTAATTCTCAGTCTCTGTAGGAAGAGGAATACGCTATCATTGTTGACCTAGGGTTTATTTTTTTTTACTTTAATAAAACTGTCCAGAAAACAATTTCAGAATTATTTTATAAAACAACTGTTTTTTTTCTCTTAGAGATATAATAAGCTAAAGTGTCAATCTCTGGTAAAAATTTATAACCTAGTTGTAAACTTTTATTTTCAGAAGAAATGATGACAAGCACTAACCATGGTAAGTGGCCAGGTGCATTACTTATAAAATATAAAACCTTACATATGTCAGTCACACACATATACAAACAATAAAAAGAAAAAACAACTCAGAGAAGAAAAAAGCATACTATATGAACTGGGTGCAACACACTATATGTTGATTTTGGATTCTGATATCTTAAATGACACTGATCTCAAGTACACAAAATTGTCAAATCTACTTCAGGTTAAGAAAAATGTATACACTTTCTACTAACCTCATGTAATGCAAAAGACTTAATTGCATTTGTGATTGATATTTCTTACTAAATTCAAAAATAAGCTTTGAGTTTGCAAACCCAGGACAAGAACTGCTGAAATAAGCAAGCTGTGAAACTCATCTGAGACTTTAATTCTTTGTAGGGATTTGTAAAATCAAAGAAGAGAAAGTTAGTCTCAGATATGAAACTTCCAAGAGAAAGACTTTTGCTTTTGAGAAAAAGATGAATAAAGGATAATTTGTTGCCAAATTAAAAGCTATATTTTTTGTCTATTGTTCTGGGAAAGAATTAACTGAACCAGTGTACTAAACTTTAACATTTTTGACATGTGCACGTGCAAGACACCGCTTCCTTGCCTTTTGGAAGGTAATAAATAACGCAGCACTTCCACAGCTATCAATCTGGTGCAGTTGCCCAGAAAATGCATACAGTACCAGTAAGTACTAAAAATGGTTCCTAAGAGATTGCGTTCTGAAACTGATTAAATAAAAGCTATTTACTCGGTAGATCGAGGAATACTGGGGGAAAGACTGAAAAATTATTTCTGAGTTTTACTACTTCTTGATTTATCAAGAACCAACCTAATTTTTTTTTAATTTTTCACTTTTTTCTTACTGTTACTGATACATCTTTGGACCAGAAAAATGCAAGGACATAGTTTCAGATGGGTAAAACCACAGAGATATGACTATTTTAGTAAACAGTAGGGAAATAAATTTAATATTCTTAATACAAATATAATGGGTGCTATAATAAATTTACTTTAATTCCATTAAAAAGTTTCTTTGTTTACTATAGGCTGCCTGCAACTGTCGGAGAGAATAGCAATTGTTTCTTAACTATTCAATATTGTGGTGTCATTTAGATTCTATGCACTATTTCTAGAACATTTATTTCAGCATTCATTTGTAGCATTGTCAAGGGAAATACAATAAAAAATGGATTACGTGTAAAATGACCTGAACTGTTAGTCACATATTTGACAATAACCTTGAAGTCACCAAGTCCCTCCCTACTTTTTTCATATTAGGGAAAGGAGAGTCACGTGTTTAAGAAACCATCAACTCTCTTTGGAAGAAATAAATTTACATTAAAATATTAATAGCAGTGGTGTTAATTTTGGCAAAGCCGTGCACAGGGTTTAAGATATCACACACGCTAATTTTATCTATTGGGATTTAACAAAGCCTATATGGTAGTACAATGATATTCATAGAGTAAGGTTCTTTTTTTTTTTAATGTTAGTTCCAAGAAAAGAAATTCCTTCCATTGACTTTTTTCCCCTCTATTTTATGAGATTTCAACACTAGGAACAGTTTGCTTTTGCTCTTTGACAAAAGAAGGCACTCAGGAAGGTTCTTGAAAATGATAGTATTTTTGTCCTAAGTTCTGTCTTAAAGTGTATTCCCCCCTTACTTCAGGATTTTTTTGATGATATATGATAAATAGCCTTCATTTCCTTTTTTATACCCATGTGTCACTGTCACTATTCTGTGTCCTCTATCTGAGAGAATAATCAAACCACTTGATTATATTATTTGGAATAAGCACTCGGATTGAAATGCTTTAAAGTGTTAACTTAAATTCATAATGCTATGAACTGGAACAAAGGAGATTTAATGGAAGATATCAGGGTGGTTATATCCATGAGAACAGATGGATATTGAAACAAATCTACTCAGCTTTCCATTTTTCAGTCTATTCTTCACGTAGATTTGAAAAGTCAGATTTTGACTTTCAGGAAAAAATGGAAAATCTTAAACAAATGACTGAATATGAAATATATAAATGAAACAAAAGACATAATCTGATTCATTCTACTAACTTCCTATGAGGAAACCAATCATTTTTTACTAGTGTGTATAATAATTCAGCATTGTTTTTCTTACTTGTTCCATTTGCTGCTTGCTTGCTCTCTGTCTCTCTCTTCAGCTTTTAACACTTGCAAAGACTAAGTGTGCCTTACAACATGGAAAACTTTAATACCAGGCAAATGTTTAAAATACAAATTGGACTTGATCCCAGAGATTTTAATGTTTACATTTTATTTGAAAATATTTTCTTTTAAGGAATATATTTTCAAGTATATGATTTTAATCACTAACTGCTTTTAATTGAAAAGACATGCAAAACAAATGAAATGTCACTCCTAATTGTTGTTAATCAGCTCTTTTTATCAGCTGCTCCCTTGTGCTCAAGTTAGATGAGCTGGATTCATAAGGAAACAAGAGTACAGTATATTGAATCATTACATACTAGTACCAGAAGGGACTTCAGATATCATTTAACCTTCCTTCTCCTTTTACAAAAAGAACACTGAGACTCGGTGAGGTTAGGTGACTTGCTCATGATCACACAGCTAGTTAATTGCAGAGCCAGGTTTGAAAGCCAAATCTCTTGACTTTGAGTTCAATAGTTTTAACCGCAGTTACTACTCAAAGAGGAGGCCTTATTGATGCTGGCAAGAACTCTTCTACTGTGGAGAGCTCAGGGGGCATGAGATAATCATCAGATAATCGTTATGCAAAAGACAAACAAACAAACAAAAAACTGTATTTCTTGATCCCTATTGAACCACTGACAAAAGGTTTCTTCCTTGCACCCTTCAAATCTACTCTACTACCCTAAGGAGTAATATATAGTGAAAAAAGAAACCAAAGAAACACTGTCTAAAATATAAAGAGTGTCGTTATTTCCAAGCACAAATTAAGATGAGTCAAATTCTCAAAAGAATTCACCATCACTCTTTTTTAATAGTTAACATAAAGTATTTTACATTTCATGGAAGATTTTCTTAAAATTTCCTTTAAAAATATTCTTAAAAAACCTTTCTAGAAAAAAACCCAAAAGCACTTTATATTGCTGCATATTTTATCTAATCTTTTGTTTAAAAGAAGCAAGGTAATGATCTAAAGGTTAATTTTAATTAAAATTCATGATTAGGCTAAACCATATCAAAACATTAGCCATCAAAAAACAGAAAATATGATCTTTCACTAATAGGTGCTCTTGCAAACCTAACTGATTTCTTATTAATATCAGGAAGGTAAAATTCAAGATGCTCCTGGTTCAGTGTGACAGAGAAAACTTCAGGTAAAGACAATCAGTACCTAAGGGAACTCCAGCAGTGGGAGGAGGGTAGATACTGTCACAAAATTTAAGGTCTTATAAATCTATTTTATCTTTTAAGTCTCAGAGCTTCTTGAATGGTTCTGACTCTGATTGGTTCTGCCCTCTGGATTGTTAAAAGTTCTAAACCAATTTCTGTTGGACTTAATCCTCAAAGTCCAGAAATCGAGTTTTTTCTAAAACATAATTTCAGTTTCTATATCATATGGAGAGGCCTTGACTTCTGTGTGTTGGGGCCTCTGAATATCAATTAAATGGATGTCACAATAAAGATGGTGGCAAATTTTTTTTCAGAGAAGTTAAGTCAATGACAATTTGTCCATGGATCACGTTCTCTTGGAAATTGGCAATCACTGCAAGAATAGTTCAAATCCCTTGCTTTTGGGGGCAAATAGAGTTTCAAATGGGCAAAGATGGCTCATTCTAATCAAGGCCTTGCTATATAATTGGAAGTCATTAATAATATCATGGGTGAACAGCCAAATCTTGTGGATGATATATAAATATTTTGTATTGTTGGTCACTAAAATATTGTTCACATTTATGAATATAAGTATCAGATTTCTCAGTGATATGGTTTTTCAGAGGTAGGATGTAGCCCAACAGAGTCAAATGTACATGGTGGAGGGGGGTTGTTGTTGAAGGATGGCATGAGAGGGGCAGCAAACTTGGGTCCTTTTTCCCCTGCACATTTCAAATGAACCAAAAGGGTAATTTGTTTTCCAAATGGAGGTGAAGGATTGTGAATCTCACACATGGCTTTTTACAATTTAGACTTTAACACAAATATATATTCTTCTTTGTTGAAGGCAAGACTGGGCAAAGAATGGGGGGCATTGGCTAGATGTGACATGCATCTGGTGTAAGGGATAATGAGAGAGAGAAATGTTCAGGGCAGACAATACTAGGTCGTGCGCAGAGGAGAGTATCTTGTCTACTAAATCAGAGAAAGCTCCAGGTGAAGCCATTTATGGTCAGAGTTATTTTCATAGTCCAAGGTCTACCCAGTTAGCATTAACCCCATGGGACATATCTCAAGATGTTATAAGGGCCTTACTCCTGACCCATGCTTTCCTGTTTTGATTTAGAGGGGAAAGGAACTCATGCTCATTTGCCCAAATGTTTTCTGATTCTATTTTAGAAGGAAGTACCAAGTCCTCTGAGATCATTTGTGATTCTTCCTTATTACCCATGTTTTCAGCAAGATGGAGAGGTGAAGCCCAAACCTCTCTGATGGTAAGTAATTGATGAGAGTCATTTTCTAAAATCATCAAATAAGGGGTCATCATTAGAAAATTCATTATCTTCATCATCAACAGTATCATCATCATTGCCGTTATCCTCACCATATTCATCATCATTATTATTGTTGTAGTAATTTTCATCCTGGGAAGGCCACTACCTCTTCTGGATAAATATCAGAGTCTTGACAAGTTTCGTAGGTCAAGACAGATTTTTTTACAGAAACACAAGGAACCAAGAAAGTCAAAATAACTTTTAATATCTATTCACATTTGAACGCTAAAATATATAAGCCATTGCTATCTAAATGAATTATTGGCAAAGTAGATGACAAAAAATATTTTTACCACTGCCTTCCACTAAAAAAAAAATCATGTCCTCTTAAAGTAGCTCCATGATAGGAAAAAAAAGCCATCAGTGTTCTATAAGCATAACTATGTTTTTATATTTAAAGAATCTTTCTTAACCTACTCAAATTTACTAGAAGTATTTAATATAGGCAAATACTATGCCCCATGGCACTGATTCTAGGAGTGATTTAAATTATGTCTGGGATCAGTTTGAATTAGAAGAGACAATTATATTTTCAGACTACTAGTAATTTTTTTCCTCAGGTGCACTGAATCACACTTTTAATCAGGGCATCGATACACTATAATATCTAACCTCAATCCAGAGAATAGTAATGTTCATGAAAGTTTTCCAAAATTAATTAAGGTGATGCCTTGAAAGGCAGAACCAGTATTCTTATGCTGCAACATCCAACAACTGTGTGAATCGATCAAACAACTGAAACTTCCAGTCTTGTTCAATTAATCAGTTCTTTACAAACTCAGCCAGTGACAAGCTTAACCAAATTAATCCCAGTTTTGCTCATTGAACCATAGATATTTTCAATGATGAATAGCATTTTAGATAAAAATGATTGCAGACATATGGTCAAAAATATGTTTTTACGCCCCACAATACTAGAAGAAAACAATTATAAAATTTAAGCTAAAAACAATTTATCATAAATAAATCCATTAATAAAAAGATTAGCTTAATAAATGCTTTGTGTGTGTGTGTGTGAGGAAGATTGGCCCTGAGCTAACATCTGTTGCCAGTCTTCCTCTTTTTGCTTGAGCAAGACTGTCGCTGAGCTAACATCTGCACAAATCTTCTATTTTATGTGAGATGCCACCACAGCACAGCTTGATGAGTGGTGCTAAGTCCACACCCAGGAGCTGAACCTGCGAACCCTGGGCCGCGGCAGTGGAGTGCACGAACTTAACCACTATGCCACTGGGCTGAACCCAATAAATGTTTCTTTCAACAAGATAGTCATATTAGTGCTATCATACACTGATGCAAACTGTGTTCCATTTATATATCTTCAATTAGTTCTTAATTTGCCTAATTCTAGAAGATGTTAATTTTTATCATTTCTTCTTATCCTTATTAACAATAGCAAATAGTTTTTTCAAAGTTTCCTATTTTAACACTACTAATAATTCTTAAATGACCATGAAATCAAATTAGGAAAATAATGACTTTACTAGTGAAAGAATAAACTTTTCTTTACTAGCTGATCTCCTTTAAGTTATAACACTTTTATAAACAAATATACATATCAATTTTATTCTTCCAACTTTTTATTCTAAGATTGGAAATTAAAGTAGCAAAGGACACATATATTTGAGTAACATAAATATTCAATTTTTGAAGTGGATTCATTGCATAAGTTAAGATTTTGCTAGTGTTAATGAAAATATATTTTCTTGATATGTAATAAAACAGAATAAATGTTGAAATACCTTTGCGTGTTAACGAATTTTTTATCCCATCCAAAATCAGAAGAAGAAAATCATCTCTCAGGATACTCTACTCTATCATTTAGCATTGTGTTCCCTTTCTGTTACATAAATAACAAAGTAACTTTTACGTTTAAAAATATCATAATTTTGCAAATTACAATAGCATTCTTTTTATAAAATCTCTTCCTATCAAAAAAATTGTTATATGTGCTAATAATATTCCACTTATGATTGCTAAGGTTTAAGAAACTATTCAAATTGCATTTATTGTTTAAACATTTGTGAAGTATTTTCACATCTGGAAATGTTCATCATTTGAAGGTTTAGGCAAGTGTTCCAAGCAACCTGATTTGTGCTTGGAGTTAATAAAAAAAAAAATTGGGTCTTATCATAATAGGATGTGCAAGGCTGGGCCAGAGCAGTAGTTCTCCACCAGAGAATCCACTCCCCAACCCCACAGTGGATATTTTGCAAGCTCTGGAAGTAGTTTTGGTTGTCACAACCAGGCAGAAGGGTGCTATTGGCATCTAGTGGGTAGAGGCCAGGTATAAAGTTCCTACAATGCACAGGACAGCCCCTGTCCCACCTGTCCCACAAGAAAGAATTATCCAGCTCCAAATGTCAATAGTGCCAAGGTTGAGAAACCCTGGGCCCCAAAATTGAGAATTAGAATCCTAAAAGAAAAAGGATAAATTGTATCCAAATACAAAATTTTACTCTGAAATCAATATAACTGCAATTATACTTGTAGGGCCCAGCAAATAATCAGAAAAGATGCCAAGAAACATAAATGGAAAGAAACTAATCACATTTGTGCATGAGAATCATTTGCACAACATCACTTTTCTAGTTGCACAAACATCACTTTTCTAGGGCAGTCAGCTGACTGTAACTAACCATATTTTTGTATAGACCTTATCTTGTGGTTAATTATACTTTTAAAAACTCTGAAATTACCAACTAATTTATGAAAATATAAATGGCTAAGATGCTTCTAGGAGGAGAAGCTTTTAGCTTTGATTATTTGTATACTAGGCCAGAATAGCACAAACTAATTTCCATTTGTGACCAATGAAAGTACCATTTAAAAGTTCCCAGATTTATACAATAGCTTGAAATTATAGGTGATAAAATCAATACATATTTAAAATATAATACTTGAATTTAAGTGAATCCAACTAGTGTCTAACGATCAAACCATCTGACTACAGAACTAGAGAAATCTTGATTTTTCTCAGCTGACCTTTGGCTAAATTTTAAAATCAAGCTTTGATTCAGATTCCAAGACAGGTTCTTGTCTAACCAAAGTTGAAGCTATAGATGACAAAGAAAAACTGAAAATGTCGGAAATGTTATTTATACATAGAAGACGTTATTCTACTTGTCTGATATGAACAAATGTCAATTCTTTATTGTACATTTATGTACATTTAAATTTAACATTGTTTATTATTTCTTAAATAAAAATGGTGAATGTATTTCTTCTGTGACAATATTATATTAACAACCACAGTGGTCTAAATATCTAGGTTTTACAGATATTTTCATAATATTCTCATGTAATTCTTAGGGTTTTGTGCATTGCTTAGTGATATACTAATGTATAGTCAGTAAGCATAGGTTTATGAAAAAGTGTGGGAAATTTTCCATAGCTCACTACATATCTTAATTAATTTGCATCATATTGAGTAATAGTGGAGAATCCAGTGGATAGTGCAAGCAAACACAAGATTATGAGAGCA
Source organism: Equus quagga (assembly GCF_021613505.1). NCBI lineage: Eukaryota > Metazoa > Chordata > Mammalia > Perissodactyla > Equidae > Equus > Equus quagga. Next base: position 50,121,132 of record NC_060276.1, read on the forward strand.
GACATCACTATTTGCAATCTACCCAGAAGTCGGTCTAATTCATCCCTTACCTATTATAACAACGCCTTTCCCTTATTCTACTAACAGAACTGTCACAAATGCCAAAAGATACAATTCTTGACAGTTAATTGTTACAGAATAAAAGCTTCAAAAGTATCTAGTTGGTACAAAGGAATTTCTAGTTTAACTCTCTCTTGAATTGGGATGTTTTGGGGGTTTTGTTTCCTTTTTAATGACCAGCCTTAAATAAAGTTTGCCAGTTCTGATCATAAATTAGCAAACTTATTTTCAGCCCATGTGCAGCAACAGATGTTAGTTTAAAAAGAAGGGGACAAAAAGAGGTACAGGTTTAACTGTAACAAAAAAATGTTATGTTTGGAAAGTCACATGTCTTAATAAGATCTTTAGAATACAATGTTCTCAAAATCGGGTTCCAAACTATAATGCCCACAAAAACATTCTATAGCATTAATAAGCTACTGTGATTAAAACATGACAATTGGGCAATGTGGTAAAAATGAGAAAATTATTTTTTACTCAACTAAAAATTAATGTAAAAGTCTTATATGTCAAAGCCAGTATAATATTTACATTTCCTCTCTAGAAATCAAAGCAGAAGTTGAAATTCTAGGTATCCACAGACTCTGTGTGTTATCACAGCCTCAGTAAGAAGCCAATAGTTTTAAGAGAAATGGTTTAAGGAAATGTATATAACTACAAAAAATCTTCAAAGAGAATGTAGCTGCAGCAAAATAAATTGTTAAAAGATGAATCTCTTTATTAATGATGTCCATTACATTGAGGCTTGTGATAACCAACAGAGTCCGATTTGAAATTCCCTTTAACAATTCCCACTATTCTGAATAAACATGCCAATTTTCTTTGACCTATCCTCTTAGAAGAGGGAAGATGCTGCTCTTTGTAAAATACACTAGATGTAATGGAACCCCAGAGCAAGGGTGCTACAACACTCATCTGAACTAAAGAGGAGAGCTTACTAACAACAGGAAGAATCATCTAATGGAAATGTGAGTTTATCCAATCCCATGAATCATTCTAGATTTTAAAAGTTCTTTCTGGGAGTCTTGATATACATTTACTGAAGTAGAAAAATTCTAGGAAGCAGTTTTAAAGTATCCTGAAGACAAATAAAATGTACTGGGAAAGGATATGATTCACTCTAATTTGATTATTAACTATAGCACAAAAAGTATTAACTATAGTTTTGAAAAATTAGTTACATAGAATTATGCTAAATTACTTTCTTGCACATAAGAGCATTCACAAAGAAGCCTGAATATTAAAGTGGTACTCAGGTAATAGACTTTCAAGTTATGTTTTGATTATCAAACTCTAATTTAATGAAATCACAATTTCTCAAAAATCTGACAACACTGGGATATATATTATTGAAATAAAGTAAAACCCTATCAATGATAGTAGACTGGTAAACAGTAAATACCGATTTTGACTTCTGAGAAAGATATTTTTCTCTGATCTAAATCGTTTGTGATTTGGCAAACTTCCAACAGATGGAAGAATACTTAATTAATAAAAAGTTGAGGAACCTAATAATAAGCAATTTCCATTTTATAACATCATTACTCTAAAATCAAATGTATACTGTTAAACCTCTGGATTATTAAGCTAACTGAGGTCTATACCACATTTTGTGTTTAACCTGATGTTTATCACCAGAATTATTTTTTTGTTTTTGTTTGTTTCTTTTTGCTGCTTTTGGGGTTTTTTGAGAGGAAGATTGGCCCTGAGCTAGCATCTGTTGCCCATCTTCCTCTTTTTGCTTGAGGAGGATTGTCCCTGAGCTAACATCTGTGCCAGTCTTTATTTTATGTGGGATACCACCACAGCGTGCTAGGTCCACACCAGTCATCTGAACACAGAAGTGGAGCATGCGAACTTAACCAATATGCCACTGGGCCAGCCCCATCACCAGAATTATTTAGGTTTGTAGCAATTGCTACTAACTTTATTAACTATATACTTAAATCTAATTCAATTATTTTTATTATGGACTATGCTGAAATATTCAAGTTATTCCTAAGAATTCAAGACAAGTTTCAAAATAACCCTACTGGTAATGTGTTTACTAATTCATTGAATCACTTCACTTTTCATGAATAATGTCACGTAAAAGAACAATAATCCCGATATGCACAATTGACTTTTAAAATAGAATTCTGCATCATCTCTGGTTCAATGAGTCAATCCATGTAGAACATTTTTTGGGGAAAAAATTAAGTTTATTCTTAAGAAAATAATTAGCTCTACTAGAATAGGATATGGGCACTTAGGTCACCATCAGAAGATATCTGAATGGTGACTTAAGTGCCCATATTTATATATTTTAAAATATATTTTATATATTTTATATATATTATATATATTTATGAGTGGAAAATCCAGGTAAGTCTATGAAAAAAAATAAAACATGATGCGAAAACAATTAAATGATTATTGGTGACATCATGTTTTTTAATATTGGTGAATGGAGAAACAACAACAGAGTACAAATTTGATACTGCATCGATGGTATCAATTATTCTCAAACCAGTATAATAAAGGGGAATATAGACTATTCTGTTAAAACGATTTATGAAGAATACCTCCATTCAGATAGAGCCACTATTCTTCTACAGAACCCACTCAAGGCTCTTGATCTACAACCTAATTCCTATTTTGGAAAGATGTGCAAGAGGTTCTTCAGCTCATCCTCTCTTTAGGCATACTCAAATGACCTCCAGATAAATAGCTATTTAGGGAAAACTATGTAGAAAAGGAGAAACTGGGTAACACATTTAGCTTCTTAAAGCCGTAATTGTTTAGAACCTTGGCCAGAAGTCTAATCTCTCCTACTTTTGTGAGTCAGCGCATGACAGCAAAGGAGCGATAGTCTTCATATATTTGAACAATGATTAAGGAAATCTTATGTCCAAAATAAAAGAATTTTTAATGAAATTATATCTGCTTTCCATGCCATTCTCTTGCCTATCTAGCTTTAGTGCATACTACATGAGATGAACAATGCCAGCTCAGAAAAAGAGTCACCCTACATAAATTTGATGACAGCATGTCTGCTGCCAGATAATTCTTCACAAGTTAATCTTTGCCAATTGAGCTAACTCAGCCTGAGTTGCTTAGCTAAAATAAATGGAGAGTGCAGTTTGAGTTTGTGCAATAGGTGGCTTCGTTGATGTTATGCAGGAAGTGGGCAGCTCTCTGGCTCAAGGTAGTCCAGACCTTCAGGAAGAAGATGGAACATAAAATGGCAAACAAAGAAATAATCTAGATATTTTTGGCTTTAAATATTGTGACTATATATTCCGGTCGTGCCTGTTTAATTATGAAAGCGGGCCCCTTTTACTTTCAAAATTGTCCCTATTTGGAGGATAAATTATATGATCACTCTCATTTCATACAATGCGAATAGATAAAAGAAAACCAGATGAAGACAAAATAGAGGTAAAAAAATACACGCAAAGATATATACAACGCAAACAAAGATAATTCTTTCTTTAATCTACAAATTGAATCTGCACTCTACTGGTCAAATCATTTGTCTGCTGTCCCTGTGGAAATCATTAGAGAAGACAACACTTAAAATAACTACAAATATTGCTTAAGCAATCTTCAAAATAAGCAGTCATCTTTTAAAGCAACTACTGATAACTGCAACTAAGAGAGCAAATCCAGTTATTTGTGTAGAAATTGCTAAACATATGTGAAAGCACAGAGTTATGCAGTCAGTTATTTGTGAGGAAAAGAATAATGAAAAAAAGGTCTTTCAATATCACACTAACACAAAACACAAAAGCTGTTGTCAGTAAAAAGAACTGTCGATAACTCATTGTGGCAATGCCCTGCAAATACGGGTGAATCAACTGTCACTACCTTATTGAAGAAATCACAAGTTCAAGAAATTTTAACAGCTGCAGCAGATGAAGTAACTGTCAACAAACTGTGTAGCAAAGCAAGAGATACTTTGGAATAACTCTTGAGGTTATACAAAACAATAGTTTACATTTTCTTACAGCTGTATCTAATCTAATTAAGACATCATGCCTTAAGAAGGAAGACAAAAGGAAACAGAAATAATTGCTTTACCAAATTCCAGTTGTCTGGTAATAGCAGGAGGTTATTTGGTAAAATGCTATTTTTACATTCATCAATATCCAAATAAGGCCAGCCACTATTTTGTAGGGTATGCAGAACATTATCTCAGACAGGAGTCAATTTTTTGCCGCAAACCTTTAACAGTCTAGATTATAGAAGGCCAGACACAGTTAAAATGAGATTACTATTTAGAAAACATTCACAAAACAAGAGGAGAAAAATTTTAAGTTATTTAAACTTGCCACAGTATAATTATATTGGTGTAGACAAGTATAGCTCAAGAAGTCTATATCTATTAGATAAATAATAAAAAATCAGATTTCTGAGAGATTAAAACTTCAGTTTTATTAATCTGGTTATTTTCCACATAAACTAGTTTTCTATGTGACACCTCTAGCTTTATAAAAATCCTTTCATTATACCAGTTTTGTATTTGATCTTAAGCATCCTTTGACGGACAAAGGAAAACTCCAGGCACCTAAATATGCCTGAAAACTCATGGTGGGATTTTTGGAGAAAAGAGATTTCAGAGAAATGTCTAGAATCTTAAAAGCTATAGACGGATAAACTAGTTTAGCCTATATAGAAGCCAGCCAACAGTGTTCCAAGTACCTTGTATACCATCCCCAAAGATTTCACTTTTCCAGCCCCGTGAATACTTCTAGTTAAAGATACGTTCCCAAATCAATACAATGGTTTTCAAAGGCTTAAAAATTATGGTCATTGCTACTTCTTCAATTTACAGAGTTCTAGACTGGATTTGGAATCTAGGATAATGATGTATTTGAGTGGGTGATATGATATTGAAGGAAATGGTATGGCTACATGTAGCTGATCTTTTAAGAAACACTTTCCTCACAGTAAAATTAAAAGGTGTAAATGCCTCCTGAAACACACAAAATCTGAGTCCTCAGAGAAAAAGCAGTGTGTCACCAATAAATGAAGTAGAGAATATAATACTCAACATCAGAATCTTTTTGCGTATTCAACCAACGTAGGTAGCCTTCATTTTATATTTATTTATTGAAGGCAATTGAATATCTAGGAGTTAATTGAATATTCATTAGTTTGTAACTAAACATGATTATATTTTCTAGCTTTTTGATAGCTATATGCATTTTCATATTCATCCATATAATCATTCAGTGGCTTAAATAAAGCGCAATGTTCAACTAAAAGTAATCTATAAAGTTTTGTACTTCTTTATTTATAATCCATTAAAATGTGTTTTTAAAATTTATGCATCCCTGGATTGTTTAGAGCATCACTTTGTTCTTCTGTTAACCATTTACTTTAGTATTTTCGTTACCAACAGCAAAGCTCTCCTTGTCCCTTCCCAAGCCATTTTAAATGGATGCTTCTAAGCAAACTCTTGTCCTCAGAGAATATCTTGGCCTCCTCATAAACCATGAAAACATACTAGCATCCATGAAAGGCTAGTTCTAGCAAATCCTCTGCTTGAAAAAATTATATTTAAAACTTATTTAATTTAGAATGGTTAAAAATAAAAAATTCACATTTGTTATTACATCTCTCTCCTACAGAACACATTGCAAAAAGACAATTGTGATTGACTTACAAGAAAAGAAATAGGAAAATAAAGTTTTCAGCGTGAAAAAAGAAAAGACAAAAGAGGAAATTTTATTTTTTCCAATGGCATATGAATGAGATGTAAATAAAGCAATTCCAGATGGCAGAAGCTGTATATGAGAAAGCATTCACATTAGCACTTATCATAGTCATATGGAGGGCCAGTAGGAGGCAAAGACAAATGAAGAGAAGGAGACATTTGATTCAAGAGAAAGACCAAAGAAGGTAAGTGGAAGTTTGTTTTAAATCGAACTAGGTCCAGAAATAAATGTGGAGCCAGTGGCATTGATTAAGCAAGAGACTAATGCTATCATATTTTTTTTGTATACACATATATATAAAATATGTAGGAAAAATAAGTTTACGTAGTAAAATAAGCCTTTCAAAGAGTATAAAGGCATAATTTTAGAACAATTTGGGGGGACTATAATTAATCTTAAAATATCGAGCAAAACCAATGACTGCTGTTTATAGAACACTTTTCTTCAAGGCGCTCAGCAAATTTTATATATTTTTCTTATTTTATTAATTTTTATAATATTCTTGCCTGTTAGATAAAGATAATTTTAACTTTCTCCATTATATAGGAGAGGAATTGGAATCATAGATAACAAGTCTGAGAATCAAGATAATAGAAAGACTCATGTAATTACTATCACTAGCACAAGAATTACCGTTTTTATCAAAAAGGTTGTATTTCCAGTCTCAAAACTGTTTTGCAGATAAACATTGGCAAAAAATATCGCTGCTATAATTGAAAATCTGATAAAATATAAAATATCATAAATTAATGAAGATACTGGGTGAAAATCTACTAAAAGTAGATTTGGAAACTTTAACTTTTCTGAAATGGTGAAGACCTAAAATAATTCCATGTTCTTAATGCCGTAATGACTATTTCAAGATAAAATGTTATTTTAGTATAATAAATATGTCTTCCTCCTTACTATCTTCAGTGTAAAAATATAGTCACTATAATGCCTGTTATTAAGCTCCTCGGGGACAGTGACTGTTTTTCAAACGTATTTTTATCCCTCTAGACTTTGTATATTGGGCACTCATTAAGTTTATGCTAAATTTAGATAACTTGAATTAGACTAAGATATTAGTTAGCAGCCAATTACTTTTAAAACTAAGGCAATATTTAGTAGAACAGCTTTCTATTCTTTACAGCTTTACTTCATTCTACTGGAGAAGCTTAAAATAATGGACTTCTACATTCAAAACAAGCAAAAAAGATGAGAAATGTTCATGAGAATATCCTCCATAAAGTAAAATTCCTGATGCAATGAGATCTCGAGAACAAATGTAACTTAGGTTAAATACTCCAAAACTTCATTGCATCACATTCAACTTTTGAAATTCTTTGTTTTATGAAACAAAGTTTAAAATTACTATTTCCAAAGGTTTTTTATTTGTATTTCCTACTATATAACTTTGTATTATGTACTTTTCTTGGTTTACCTGCAAGTGTAGAGATGTCTACATAAAGCAATTAAAATATAATACCACTAAACATTCTTTCAATGTATTTTTATAAAGCCATAGGTTTCTTACGACTGGTAATCTAGAATTGCCTCTTACATTTCACAGCAAATGAAAAACATAGGGACAGCTATAGTTTTATTGTTTGAGTTGCTAAAAGGCACACATTTGTGTGAGTGCGTGTGTGGATATTCTATTTTGATGCACTGAGCTCTCTAGTAATGAATATTTAACTTTTTATGGATAAAACACATAATTACATGTTGGAGGAGATATAATAACTTCTGCAAGCAAAAGACAGAAGGGAGCATTTCAAAAATAATAAAATTAAGCTCTGTGTTTGATAATTAAATTGAACTTAATACTTTCCTTCCTCTGGTAATTTCTACTGGCATTCAGAACCTAAAAGAAACTTCAACAAAAATATACTAAAATTTAATTTGTGGTCAAAGCATTTTTATATGATCTATTATGCTATTGAATCATTTAATTATTCACATTTTTTATTGATTTTATGAAGATGACTATAACTGATAAATGTAGAGGGAGAATATTAAATTTCTGTAATATTAGATTTTGAAGTGAGAGCTATTTTTCAGTGCATTTTACATTTTTTGATAAAGAATAATTTCTTCAACAACTGGTTCAAATTTACATAAAAGCATAAAGCATAAGGCTTGATAAAAGCATAAAGCTATATACATTATTTTATAGATCAAATTAAAACAGAATCAGAAAGTTTCCTGCAAAATGACCTTGTTGCTTTTATCATCACCTCTGAACAAGAAGTCATCATCTCTGATACAAAAACTTTACAAATCCATCAATTTTTTTGTCTAAGATTGAATGAAAGATCATACTTCAGTTCATTAAAAGGGCACGCACAGCACACAGTGTTGTTATATAGTCAATATAAAGTGGCGTAGACAAGAAGAATAATTTATGCCAAACAAACCGCCGACATTGGGATATTTATTATCTTAGATTATTAGCATTGATCAGAATTACAGAAGCCAAGTAGATCTGTATAACCAAACCTCGTGTTTTTATCAAAGATTTCTCTGCCAAATAATTTTGTCTTGTATAAATATATATTTATATTAGATTTTAAGTCATGCCCATTGGCAGGCACAAAATTAAGCATCTAACTGGTTTTTATTTAGATACAGTGAACAATGGAATAATGGATCAACAAGTCTGCACCTAATAATCATCATCATAAAATTTAGCAGTATTTCTTATACTTAGTTGGTATTATCAGGTCAAGGGGTAGGATATAAGTAAATTAATCACATTTGTTCTTTAGTAAAATTGGGAACACATTTGCTCTTCAGAGTCTCAATTTACAAATTCTAGAATTGTGCTATCTAAAATGTCCTACATATATATGTTCCATGTGGGACTATTAATAACAGGTGCATTTAATGAAAGACATTAGTGGAGTATAGATATTAACCAGGACACTGATAATAGTAATGAAGTCAAAAATTACTTAATCCTATTAGTATCATACTTTCATTTTAATACCACCTGACAGCATTAATAAAGATCCATTTATGAAGAGAATGAGTTTTACGTTGCCATTTTTCCCCACTGGAGGTATACTTTGATAATAACCCCCAGCTTTCAGAGACCTAATAGTCATTAGCATTTGATTGTCATCTCTTTCGCTTTTTAGCACAGATAAAAAATGTGAATCTGCACATCACAGAATTCAGAGAATATAAAATCAAGTTATCTTAAAGCTGGAAGGCTTAAACTTCTAAGTACAACTTCATTTTATAGTTGAAAAAATGAGAAAATCACTATATTCAAACTTTTCTGAGCCCTGTAGAGGCAACTATGCTTTTTAAAACAGTTAAGCACATTGTTATAGCATATTCTGCCCGTAAGGGGCATTAATGTATCCTTATGCACTCCTGATACTACACACCACTTTGAGCTATGGTTACACAGATAAAGAAATATTAATGCCTTCAGAGCAATAAAGTTTTCTTGCTCTTTGTATCCACAATATATTATTCGAAGCTTCATTCTTGGCAATTTGATTCAACATTACTAAATCTAATGGTAGATGAGATTTTCACAATTTGGATTTTCTAATCCCAGACTTCAAAACAAATCTAACTCTAACGTTTGTTTCCTAAATCCAAGCTCTTGATCAGCAAGGAAGATTTTCATTCTCATTTAGTTTTAAAAGTGAAGACTAAATATATCTTGTTTTAAATAAAATATAAACAAGGGCCTAAAATCCTGCTTATGGGATAAGACTCTGCCCAAGATTCAACTTTCTTTTGAAACTGATGGAAAAGATGAGGATGCTTTATGGGATGGGCAAAAATGGGTGAGGGCTTTGACTAGGATCACCAATGTGAGAAAAACTTGATTTTCACGCTCTGTCAGCACAAGCTGTCAACCTTTGAAACATCGTCATGCCTGCCTCAAGGGAACCAATCAACACATTGTCACTGGGCTAGTATAGAAATATTACTGCTGATATATGTGAGGGAAGATGGAAATCTGAAGCAGAAAATGAAGACACATGTAACATCATTACACAAACTAATTTCCCCTGAGTTCCAACCATGGGAAGAGGTAGGTCCCTGTGGTTTATATTCATACAGTGAGTCAGAGTGGGTGTTTGAAGTATATTTCTATTTGTGAAAATATTGGCTTCCCTGTCAACGAGACTTAGAATATTTAAAAAAGCCTTATAAATAACAGGCCATCAGCATAATTGAGTGAAAGTTAAAGAGATATTGTAATTTCCTACTCCTGGCCAATAACTCTCAAATACTGCAAGGGCTGGGCAGTATATCTATATCTATATCTGTATTTATATCTATATATATATACTAGATAGATGATAAATGCAGATAGTGAACAGTGTACACTATATACCAAATATAATGTATAATAATATATTTTTACATATATTATTTAATAATGTTAACAAAATGATATATTAATAATATATACGAAACGGTATATATACACATATATGGGTATATAGATACATATAGTTATAAATCTTTGGCACAGGTAGTCAAAATTAAGGGAAATTATATCAAAATACCACAGGAAATTCTCATTATAGCATGACCTTATTTGGAAAATAAGGAAAAGAGATTTCACTTCTGAATATTTTTTTAAGCGGCAACCAATATCACAAACTTTTATAGACAAATCTTTCTTTCTTTAGAAAATAACCAAATCTCTTACAAAGTTGAAAATTAACCTTGTCAAAGTCACATAGATAATTTTAACATAATTTTCTTTGTACTAAGCAGAATCACTTGGCAATCACTTAATCCTTTCATTCCTCACTTTCTCCTTTTTCTTCTTCTTTCTTGTTTTCCTTTTTCTTCCATCTTCTTATATCATGAACTTACTGTGATCCCCTCCCTCAAAGTTATCTATCTGTCTGTCTGTGTGTCTGTCAATCAAGTCTAAGAGTCAGAAGACCTTATTCTGGTTCCCATTTCTATCATTTACTAGTCATATGATCACAAGCAAAATAGTTACTCTGAAGTGCTTTTTCCAAATATTTAAAATGTAGAATAATAATGCTTTGTTTGTGCCAAAGCGTATTTAATATCACAAAAATGCAGAAATTAAATTATTTATATGTAAAAGTTTTGAATATAAATATGCTAATTTTGGCTTATGTTACTTTATATTATATACATTTTTGATACATTTAATTAATCTTTTCCACCATTGCCTTTATTTTCAGTTAATTAATACAGAATTGTCAATAGCAGGGTCCCTTCATGTATAAATTGACCTATTTTTCCCTAGAATTTTTCTCTCTGTCTCCCCCTTCTCTCTCTTTGCTATCAAACTTTTCATATAAATTTTATATTTCCCTATTTAGGATAAGCTATGATTTTGCTAGCCTTGTCTATTCAACAAAAATAGAAAAATTAATATTTAATTAAATTCTCATCCTATTCTGCAAGACAGAGGGTCTTTTAAAATCAATTATTATGGTTGGATTACTTACTTTCAAATTGTAACATTTATTAAAGTTTATGGATGAATCACAACGTGTTTTTTTCTTTCTTTTTATTTAACCTCCCTATCCCCCCAGCATACAGAACACTTTCTTGACAGGACCCTTTTGTAAGTCAAAGCGCACTCAGTTAATGTCACCCATGCCATGGCCCTCTGCATGCCCAGGGCTAAGCTTTGTGTTCCATACTCATTATTTTTAACAAGCAGTGAGGACACTATTTATCCATGGGGCCATACAAATGCCCCAGTACTTTAGGTACATCATATAGTTCACTTTTGGTTTATCACACATTCCAAAGCAGAATGAAATTTTAGAGCATATCTATTTCTAAGACTCATCTAAGAACACCTAGTGAGCCTTTCTGTCATTTGCTGACAATCTTTCAAAAAATTCAAATGAAAACATATTTTAACAAGGCTAAAATTATGCCAGTAGGTTTATTTTCTTTATTTGAATTTGTTAAGCAGTTTTCAAGACAAATTAGAAATTCCTTGGAAGTTCATTAAGCCGCCCTGAGGGAGACATGACAAAATCATTCTTTGAGTAAAGCACTGCATTTCAAAACAACACATTTTTCAGGATGGTTGGGTGGAGAGACTCTATTACTAATACCTGATTTAAATTTGGTAGGGTCCCATTTTGATTTTACTTGCCAATTTTTATTTTCCAAATAAACTGTTTTTCTTTGTTTAGGCTGTGCTGTCCAATATCATAGCCTCTAACTACATGTGGCTATTAAAATTAAGATTAAATAAAATTAAAAATTCAGTTCCTTGGTTACATGAACCACATTCCAAGTACTAAAAAGCAACATGTGGCCAGTAGCTACCATATTGAATAACGCAGACCATGGAATTTCTGTCATTGCAGAAAGTTCTATTACAGAGTTTTTTTGAGATGGTATCCACTCTATCTACTACACAGCTTCCTATTTAAAGTGATAAGCCTCACATTTCTATAGAGTCAAATATTTTAAAGCATCTCCAGAAGTCTTCTACACAGGTGTATCTACTCTCTATTTAGTGCTTACTCTTCTCAGTTTTGCTTCTGTGACATTTATATCATCATCCTCATATTATGATTAAAGAAACTGAAGGTTTAGAAAGCTTAAGCTGGAGGTGGCATGTCTAGGCAGTGATAAGCACACAATTGTGATCCATAGCTTTCTGACTCTTGCATATTTTTCTATTTCATCAGAGAAGGAGATACCACTTCAAGGACCTTATCTAAAAATTCTCATTTATAAATCATCTATCCCTTCTTTTTCTGTTTTCACTCCTTATACTCACACACAAGTCTGCATTTCACTTGAATTCACTCAAGAGATCTGTAGCCTTCAATTTCTGAATGCATTTATAAACAAATATATCTCCACAACATATTGGCATCAGCTGAGCAGTTCTCCACTATTACACATCCTCCAGGCCAAAACCATCAGATGACACACATCAAAATGTCGTATTTATGTATTCTTTGAATATTTTTTAACATTGGTCATCGTGTTAATCATAATGTGGCAGTGAATAGTCAGAAAATGACTATAAACCTTTGAAAATTCCTTTGCTATATCTACATTAAACCTGCACATTTGTTCCTTTACACATTGTCCGAGATCATTCAAGTGCATTAAGCTATTTCACAGACCCAAATGTGAATTTTCTACTATTCTATCTACTATATAGGTAATTAAAAAGAATTGTCCATTCACTTGATAAAAGTGGTCTCTCTGCACGTATTTGGAAGACAACCAAATATTCCATCTATTCTTCCCTCTGCCTTCCCCACCCCAAGACCAACATCAAGCCAACATAGGTTCTTCAGATTGACTGAAAGTTTTTGGCTAAAAAGCTTACTTACCCTTTACAGTAAGTGAATGCTCTGTGTTTTCAAAGAATAAGAACAAAATGAAAATATTTAACAGCATATTGGCTAAAATTTAATCTCATTTTGATGACTCAAGAGAAGCTTAAAGATACTGCCTTGACTTGAAATCATTGTGAAAAATATTAGTTATTATTGCATATAAGTGTGGAAATACTAGTAATAAAAATATTCTATTCATCTCCAAAATAAATTTCCTCGGCATCTTATCAAATGGCAAGATAAAGCTTTCTATCTAAAATAATCACTGAGAAAAAGTGATAGATTTGTGAGTTCATCCTTAATGATTAGATTTGCTTGTTTACGTCAAGTTTGCAGCGGAGTCACGACTAGACAGATTAAAAGGAAGATATTGAGTAGGTCATCGATTGGTCAGTAGCAGGGCTGAGCTCCTTGTCTGACCTGTATAATAGATTGTTAAGGGAAACACAAACAACTGCTTGAAAATGAATAAACATAAAACGAAGATTCATAAACACCATGCAATTGCAAATTGCGTTAATAAATTTTCTCCACTATGCTTTGCTTAAACTTTGAAAAATTGAGGCGAAGGCTTACCCAAAATTTGAAGTACACTAAGATCCTCTTTTTTTTGTCTTTAAAAAATGAGCTATCTTTAACAAAGTGTTTTTAAAACGCACCTTAATTAGTTGGTAGTTTTGAACTCCGTTTATTCCTATGTCAGGATCAATGGCCGCTGGGAGAGCATATCGAGAGTTTATAGCCGAGTTCTCTGGAATTGATATGTTGATAACCGTTGCTGGGAATAATGGTGCATTATCATTTATGTCTTCTATCAGAAAACGTATCTTAACCAGTCTAAATATTTCATCCGGCAAAACGGCAACCTCCACTTCATAAAAGCATCGAGCCTCCACCAAGATACCGGCACATAATTTCTCACGATCAATGCGAGCTCCAGTAGTGAAGATCTCACCAGTACCCTCTTCGATTCGAATCAGTGGCACATCCCCAGTCTTGTACACTAACTTGAACTGCATAGGAGATGTTAAGGACTTGTCTGGTATTAGCGACAAGTTGAGGTCTTTCAGCAAGTCGCCTATCAGGACGTTTTCTGGCATTTCTTCTCGGACGGTGTAGTTCTTCTCCTGGGCGCCAGACTGAAACACGACGCATGCTAACAGGACCGCAAATATATACGTCCCGGACAACAAGTCCATACCAGGCACGATTGTGACGGTTCTCTGTATCAACGCACAGAAAACTGTCAAAGAAAAAAAGTAAGGAAAAAAAAAGAAAGAGAGAGAATAAGAAATCATTAAAGCCAATGGTTAAATGTATGTTAACTAAATGCTCAGTTTTAAATTAAGATCAGTAAATGAAAATCATTAGCACAATCAACACTGATAAATAAACCAATGACAGATTTTTGAATCTGATATTATGCCTTTTTACCTTAAGATGAAAGGTAAGTTAAACAAGCTACCTACAGTAATTAAGAGACCCAGAGTATTTATAAAAGTGTTCACCATTGATAAAAGATATGAAAGATAATATTATAATAAACCAAGATAAGTAAAGGTAATAAAAATTTAAAAAAACATTTAATTTAGTAGTTAGGGAAAAGTAAAGGGATATTTGTTACCAATCACAAGAATATGATCATTATTATTTGTTATAATATGGCTTTCAAATGCAATTCTTCTATTGGTAATGAATGTTTTATGCAATGTTCAATGTGTTCATTTCTGGGCATCAAAACGTAAATTCCATCTAGATAAAAGGAAAACAGAATCATGGCATATGAGGGATTCAGTACGTTTGGATTAAAGAAGAAAAGTCCTTTGAGCGAGGAAAGGGGTTGATGTGACAAATGCTTAAACATGGGAAGAACTGTAAGTGAAAAGGAGATTAAAATTTTCTTTCTTTGGATGAGAGAAACAAGAATAGGTATAAGAGTCAGGGAGGCAACCTACAGATGCACATAAACAACTGCATATTAAACAGACTGAGAAAGAAATGGTTTTCAGGAGATAGTGAA